>NC_035178.2:12588128-12894132 GCF_001659605.2 Manihot esculenta
TAATTATACTTTCAACTTATTTAGTTATTTACGGTTATTTTAAATTTTAAAAATAGAAAATAATTTTAGTATTTAAATTAATAAAAACATTGAATGTTAGGATAAATATGAAAAATAAAAAATAAAATTTGAAGATAAGACTAAAAAATATAAAACAATAATTTTAATAATAAATTTTAAAGTGAATAACATTTTATTATTTAAATTAATTTAAAATTAATAAAAATATAAAATTTAGGATATATATATACTAAAAAATTAAAATTTTAAGATGAAATTATTAAAATAATATAGTTAAATATTAAATAATTCTTAAAAAATATAAAATAATAAATTAGATATTATAAAATTAATAGATAATAAGTGATTTTTTTAATTATCAAAAAATTAAACTTAAAATTTAAATTAAATATTAAATAATTTTTTAAAATAAGATAAGCATGTGTTTTTATTATGACTTACCTTATTAAAATTAATAACATTATAAACCACTAATAAAAATTTCTAGAGATTTGAAACGTCGGGTTCATAAAATAAAAATAACATGGTATTTATATATATCTGTATTTAATATTTAAATTAGTCGATAATTTTATTATTTAAATTTAATTTTTAAAATGATAATAATTATAGTTTTTATAATATTTTTAGAGTTATTTAAAAAATTTAAAAGATATATAAAAAAAGATTATAAATTTTAAAATTAGAATATTTTTAAACTATAATATAAATTAATTTTAGAATTTATTAAATAAATGTGTAAGGCACATCGAAAAAAACTAATTATGTATAAAATTTAAACTATATAAATAATTGGATAAAAAATGATAATATTCAAATATTATCTAAAAATTTACATTAATAATATCATATATAAAATTAATTTTATTATTTATAATTATTAAATATAAATTTTTAATTCTCGTAAATGGAATTAGAATTTTTTATTCTTACTTATTTATTTTTTATGAAATTAAATAATAAATAAATATTCAAATATTATCTAAATTGTAGTAACCATAAATTTTTAAGTATTTCTATAAACATTATTAATTTTAAATCTAATTTTATATTGTTAAAAAATATTATACTTATTATAAGCTATTATTATTAAAAATAATTTAAATATTTTATCTAGCTAAAATATTTATGTTAATCTTAAGTTTGCAACAAGCCTTACTTTGTCACGCATTCTTACCTTTAGGTCACTCATTTGCCATGTATTATTTTTTTTTAATTCTGCCAGCTCTTCGTTCGTTATTTTTTTTTTTAATCAGAAATTAGAGATTAAAAGGGTAGAACCTGAGACCTCTCAAATTTGCTCAGATATACGGATTTGCTCAGATACACTTGATACCAAGCTAAATCTGTGAGTGCTACCTTCATTGTTTCTTGTTATTCTTTCTTTTGAATTGCCTCATGAAAGCTTGTTGGATTAGCTATAACCAAAGCAAATTGTGTTGATTCATACATCTCTACTAGTGATCTCAATTTGGTTGGTGGTGTGTCTTCATCTGATGAAGCGCTTTCTGAAGAATTTGTAGGATTTGATGTAGTAGATGATGGGCTAGAACCTCCTTCTAAATCAACATTGACATCTTCAGTTTGCACTTCTTGATCTACAACAATCTTCTCTTTATTTTCTGAGTTGTTCCACTTAGCATCTTCATTGAACACTGCATCTCTTCTAGTACTTTTTCATTCAATGGATTATATAATCTGTATGCCTTAGACTGTGTACTATATCCAATAAAGATACATTTCTTAGATTTTGTATCAAGTTTCTTCCTATTATGCGCATGAATTAAACTGTATGCAACACAAAAAAAATCTTGAGATGACTTACAGATGGTTTCTTACCATGCCAAACTTCAAGCGGAGTTTGGTTCAAGACAACTTTTGTAGGAGATATGTACAGCTAACAGACTGACATAGCTACTGCCCCTGCCTAGAATTTGTTAGGAAGTTGTTTTTCATTCAACATACTTCTTGCCATCTCCGCAATGATTCTGTTTTTCCTCTCAGCAACTCCATTCCGTTCTGTTCAGGTGCATTATTTTTCTAGTCTTCTTCTCCTTGATGGTGCATTCTCCGCCATCAAATGTCCCTGACTATCCATTGCTTATCACTTGTCCTACACTCAACAAGTTGTATCCCAATGCAGGTACATATTGAATATTATTTAAATTTTTTAATCTACCCTTACTTCAATTCACACTGTTCCTTTGCCTTCAACCTGCAGCTCTTTGTTGTTTCCAAGCTGGACAGTTATCTTGAAAGATTCATCAAGCTTCTCGAATATGGATCGCCTTCCTGTCATGTGATTGGAGCATTCACTATCTACAAACCACAAGAAACTAGGCAATTTCTCAGTTGATTGGCATATGAACAACATGCCTTCTCCCTCATCACATTCTTCTTCATTTTGGCAAAATAGGCCTTTTGATCATCCATGTACAAACAGTCTGATTTATAGTGCCCGTTTCTCTTACAATCATAGCATTGCACATTTGACAAACCTAAACCTCTGCCTCTACCATGTCCACGACCTTTGCCTCAATAGCCATCTCAAAAGCCTTCTCTTCCAGAAAATTCCTTCTCTGATTCCTTGACCTGGAAGGCTTTTTCTTCATTATTTCTTGTGTGCAATTTATCCTGGCTTCATGAGCATGGAGTGAGCCTATTAATTCATCAAAGATGAACACTGAGAGATCCTTAGACTCCTCGATAGCTGCTGATCAAACTTGGGTACTAAACTTCTCAGAAGTTTTTCTACGATAGTTTGATCAACAATTGCCATTATTGTTGCTAGAAAATCAGCAATAGACTCGCCACTTTTCATTAGTAAAGGTTCAAATTCACGTCTAAGAGAGTTAAGTTAATAATCATTACCTTTGAATCACCTTTATATTCCTTCTGAAGGACTGTCCAAGCCTACTTTGTTGTTATTGCTACAGCTATACGTGAAAAAATTGAGTCATGAATAGCTTGTTGTATAATTGTCAATGCCTTATTGTCCTTCTTCTTGTTTTCTCTCAATCTATTGACATCAGTGTTAGGATCAACAAATCCAATTTCCACAAATTGCCAGAGATCTTGTGCCTGAAGTAAGGTTCTGAGCCTTATGCTCCAATACGTATAATTTCTCCCTTGAACACAGGTATTTGCAGCTGTGTTGTTACCATGACATTGCCATTACCACTGGTGTTACTAGTACTTGCAATTGTACTAATATTGGCACTCAATCTCACTCGTTTGAACTCACACTGATTTTATATCCTCCATTCTGATACTACAAATGTTAGATCAAAGAGTAGAATAGACGAACAATACTCAGAGGATGCTTGAAATTGAAAGATTAACTTATATTTTTATTAATCAAAAGAAGGCCAAAAATAGTTGGCCAGTACAACAGAAAAGAGAAATTGGAGCTGATAATCAGACCATAACAACCACTGTTAATTAACTTAACACAATAATGCGGACCCCTTAAGTTTGAAAATAGCAAAAATATTAATCTATTGATCCAAAAATTTTTAGATTTATAGTCTAAAATTTTAATTTTAGATAAAAAAAACCCTAACTTTTAAATTTATTATAATTGTAACAACTTTTTAAATTAATTTTAATTATATTTAAATTAGATCACATGCTACATCACGTGTCATTATTTTTAACTTGAATTAAATTTTGGTTAAGACCTTAAACCCCTAATTACCTAAAATTTTCAATTAAAATTCGTATTGAAGTACGAAAAGAATTAAGTATTTCAATAAATAATTTAAGAATTTCATATAATTAAGAGTTTATAATCTTAATTAAAGTTTAATTTTAATTAACTAAGTTATTTATGTGATAAAAATAATGATATATAGTATATTGTGTGTGAGTTAATTTAAATATGATTAAAATTAATTTAAAAAATTATTATAAGTATAATAAATTTATAAGTAGAAAGTTTTTTATTCAAAATTAAAAGTTTAGATTATAAATGTGAAAGAATCATAAAATTGTTATTTTTTTGAATCAAAGAGATAAAATATTAATAATAAAAACTTATCTAAATACAACAAAAACTAGATTTTGAACATATTTCGAATACGATCCATGCTGAAGTAAAATGGGTTCAACTCAAAACTTTTGATTAAGGATCTATATTAATAGAGTGGAATTATAATTATAAATTCATAGTAACAAATGAAAATAATAAAATTATTGAATTGTAAAATTTCTTTAAAATGAGTGGATTGAGGAACTAAGAAATGAAAAAAAAAAAAAAAGAAATCAATAATGCAAGACTTTGTGGCTCAAAGCGATCAAGTTAACGGATATTACTACCACCACCATACCTCCCTCAGACCTTTGCTCCTAATTATCCATTTTGTGTGGCCATGCACACTCTTCATTCTCCCCCTTTCTCTACCTCTCTTCCCTTTCCTTCCTCCACCTTTCCCTTCCTTCCATGGCCGCCGCACCCTCCCATCTCACCTCATCTTTGGCTCAAAACTACTCTTTTAACCCTCCACGTATCCCCTTTTCCCGCCGCCATGCGCCATGCATTTCCAAAGTCTCCGGATTGCCCATAAAGTATCGACTTTCCTCCCTGTGGACTCCCAAACCTCGACCCAAGATTGCGTGTGAGGCGGCAGAAGTATCTGTGAGTGAGCAAACTCCGACTTCTGGTCAAGGAGGAGGAGGCGAGAACTGGGTTCCGGTAGTCCCGTTGGCGGCGCTGCCAAAAGGAGAAAGACGAGTGATAATTCAAGACAGGGAGACCATACTGTTGTTATGGTATAAGGATGAGGTTTTTGCTATTGAGAATAGGTCACCTGCTGAGGGGGCTTATACTGAAGGCCTCATCAATGCCAAGCTCACCCAGGTCTAATTTACTTATTTACTTTTCTTTACTTTTAGCTAATTATATACTTAGCTGAATGGAGATGAGGTTTTGATTTTTTTTTTTTTTTCCTGTTCAAATCTGGAATTTTGAAGTTTGTACCTATTTTACCATGCTTACTATCTCTCTGTGCAATGACAAATGCTAATATTAGGATGTGTTTTTAAGCAGGCCATGTTGATCTCGATTTTAGCAGTGCATATGCTCATGGTATTTGATTTGCTTTTTTCTTACAGGATGGTTGTATAGTTTGCCCAACAACTGATAGCACATTTGATCTTCGGACTGGAGCTATTAAAGATTGGTATCCAAAAAATCCTGTGCTCAGAGTTCTCACACCTGCTTTAAGGACACTCTATGTTTATTCTGTAAAAACTGATGAAGAAAATATTTATATCAGTCTGAGAGGAGCTGTAAAATCTGATGCTTCAGCAGAAATAGTTTTTAGTGGGAAGGCTCAACCTGGTGTCACTGCAAGTGATGTCAATGTAGATGAGGTAATGCGTAATGTCATATGGAATGCTTTGAAGCAACAGAAAGAAGTTACATATTTGTTTTGAGATATGCAAAATGTATGTGTTATGATCCTGGATCACAGATCTCGTTGATAAATGCAATCGATTTGTTGCAGATAAAAAATATAGTCTTTATTGATATACTTCTTTCAGATTTGGACTTTATTTAAGAATAGATTTGATCATTCCATTATCTATAACAACATGTTCTATGGTTTTGTTTTAGGTGAGAATGGTAGTGGATGAAGGACAAGAGGGGTTTGGCTTCACTGGCAAGAATGAATTGATAAATGGGAAGGCTGCTGTAATTGGCTTCTTGTTGTTATTAGATTTTGAACTCTTGACGGGTAAAGGTCTACTCAAAGGAACAGGCTTCTTAGACTTTCTATATGCTGTCTCTGATGCTTTCAAGTAGAGGCAGCATTTCTTCTTCAAGGGTAAGAAGTGTTTTCGTTTCGTAGGAAGGTAAATCTTCTATTCAGTCGGGACAAGTTGGTATGTATATTTTCTTTTTGTTCTGCTATTGTATATTGTTCTGAAAGATAGACCAAGCTGATTCATGGTTATATATTGATCCCATGTATCTAATCAATGTATACAATAAATACAAATTTTCAAATTTAATGAGAATTGTAACAGTTCATCTCAGTACAATATCTCTGAGTGAATTAATGCAAGAATTTCTCCTTGCATATGCTATGTTACTTTTCTCTCCTTGTGCTTTCTAAACGGGAGAATTCTTGAGTACCATTTCGAAGTGACACATTTGAAAAATGGTTTCTGCTTCAAACAGAGAGCAAGGAGAGAGAATGTTGGAGTTCTGAAAATGCTTATGGTTTTCATTTTCATTTTCAAAATAAACCGAACTGTAATATGTTCAAGAATGTTATAATAATTTGAAAAGTTGGTTTATGGAGTGAGGAATTGCTGTAATTGAGGTGAAAAGCTTATGGATGATAGATCTACCAGGGAATCAAAGTAAGAAGAAAGTTGTGGCTATGCTTCAATCCAAAAGATCCAATGGAGGAAAACAAGTATCTTAAAGAATTAGCCTTTGTTCCTTCACAGCCAGCTAGTTCAGAGAATGGCTGAGTATAATCTTTAGAATTTAAGAGTAACTGTGATAGAACAACATACCTTGCTTATGTGATTGATTCTTGTAGTTGTTCTTATTTTATACGTAAGAAAACACCTTGGTCGAAAATCCCATGATTGCATAGGTAAAAGGATCTGTTGAATTGACTTGAAGTTGAGAGAGCAAATCTATCTGTGTAGATTTATCAAATTCTTACCCTTGCCATGTAACACTGTTTTATGGTTACAGTTCATTGTCTATTTTAATTAAATTTTGTATAGTCATCCTCATATCCGATTTCATTTTTTTTTATTTTTTAAAGAAAATAATTTATTTATGATTATTTGATTGCAATTTTAAAAAATAAACGATATTAAAAATTTATGGGTAGAAAATATAATGATATTTAATAAGATTTTTAAAATTTAAAATTAATTTTTTTAAAAGAATAATTTTTAAAAAAAATAAATTAATTTTTTTCAATCAAGAAAATAATTAATCAATTTTATTAAGCGTCTCAAATTTTAAAAAATATAAAAATATATTTTTTAAAAGATATTTTCTATTAAACAATTCAAGTCTAATTAGACTCTGTTTGTTGGCTGAAAGATATTTTTAATAAAATATTTTTTATATTTTCTTACATACAAGGTATTGGGAAAATTAAAAAAATATTTTTTTATTAAAAAAATTAAATCAGTTTAAAAAATATTTTCTGCATTTAGAGAATTTTGTTAAGATGTTTATATATAAAATTGTTAATATATTTTATTTTTTAAATTAAAATTAAATAATAAAAAATAAATCATTTTATATGAAAATATTTTGTATAGAAAATATTTTTTAATAATAAGTTATTTTCCATAAACAAATAGAGTGTATACTTTCTTTCATAAGAGTATAAAATCTTGTTGAAATTTTCATTTTTAATTTTGTTTATCAATGGAGGATGATCTTAGCTCTGATATGTCAATGGGATAAAAGCATTGACAATTCATGAAGATGGTGACAATGGGGACGAACGGAAACCATAAGGCTTTTTGGTCTTTGAGTAGTGGGGTTAAAAGAATGGAAACTTATACTAAAACTTAGTAAATGACTGTCCTGGCAAGAGTTGAAGTATTCTATTCAAATAGAAAAAATGAATCCAACTGAATTAATTTAAAACTTCAGTTTAATTTTTTATTCATTTCGGTTCGATTCAATTTTGATTAGAAAAATTTAAAAAATCGAACCGAACTGATTAGTAATAATAATATATTATTTTTAATAATATAGAGAGATTAAATCGTATTAAGATTAAAATATTTTAATTAAATTTTAAAATATTAAAAATATAAAAAATAAAAAAAATTATTAAAAATTTAAACCGATCAAATCAAATCGAATTAAACCGTATCAGATCAGTTCAATTCGATTCGATTTCTAACTAAAATTAATTCGATTTGATTTTCGTAAATACTATAATTTTGATTTTTGATTTATTTAATTCGATTTGATTTTAAATCGAACTGATCGAATACTCACTCCTAATCTTGCCTTTCGCTACATAACCAAATCAGACTAAATTAGAGTGCTTATTTAATAAAATTATTATCAATGAACCAGGTAATGATATGATGAGTTTTAAATGTAATATTAAGGATTATAAATTTATTTTATTCTTTTTATAAGAGAATTTGGAAATGTGAACAAATAGAATTTGATATTTTTAACTTGTTATATCAAGTTATATATTTATTGTTTATATAAGATAAAAATGTTAAATTTGCTTTTGAATTATATAAGGCCAGGGGATAAAAAAAATTATTTTTTTCTAACTTTGAAACTAGATAAACCTTGTTTTAAGAGCTTATCGATGAAAAAAAAGAGTTTTCAATACTTTTAATTATGTGGAATAGAATTTCTAAAAATATAGGGACTGACTTATTAATAATGGTAATATCTAAAGACTAAATTATAAATCTCCTATTAAATTAATATACAATTAGAAATTAGAATGCATAAAACGAACACAATACAGTAGGCTTAATTTTTTTTAAATAAGAAAAAGGTCCTAATTAAATTGGAAAAGTCATATAAAATAGAATATAAAATCTTCGATAAAATAAAATAAAAAAATTTATTAATATTTTATTACGAATAATATCGTAATAAATAATATAAAATTTTACTACTCTAGAAGTTATAAAATATTTAAATAATTGATATGATTTGAGTTACTAACTCTCAAATTTAACATATTCTAATATTAACATACATCAATTATATTTGGAAAGAAATTCTGAGGGCTAAAATATGAATTTCTAAATATATACTACCATCTTGTAGGTAGACATATCCTCAATCAGTTTAATTTGAAATCTGCAATTTAATTTATTTTTTAAACTGAATTAAAATCGATTTGATTTAAAATAATTGAAAATGATTTTAAATTTTTAATGGTTTCAGTTCGATTTCAATTCCATTTTAAAATAGTTTACGATTTTAGATTTGATTTCAATTAAATTTAAATTATAAATATTAATTAGATTCGATTTAAAAAAATAAATAAAATATAAAAAATAAATATAATTCTTAAATATTATTAAATACATTTTTTATTAAATAAGAAAATTATAAAATATATTCATTACATGATATAAATAAAAAAATAAAATAATATATATATATAATATAAAAATAAATAATATTATATTTAAATATAAATAATATTTTTTATAAGTTAAAAATAAATTATAATTTAAATTACTTATACATCAATTTTAATTGACATAAAATTTCAAAATTATTTATTTAAAAAATCAAAATTAAACTGATCTTCGATTTGAACCATTAAATTATGAAAAAAATTTATTAATCAGCTTCTTAATTTTAAAAAATATATTAAAAATTTTGAAATTTTAACAAATTTATTAATTATTTATTTTATTAATTTTAATTTTTTAATATTTTACTATTACTTATAATAAAAAAATTTATTAATTAATTTTTTACTTTTATAAAAATATCTATTAATTATTTCTTTCCTATTAAAAATATTTTAAATTTTTTATAAAAAAATTTAATATTTAATTCATATAATATAATAAAATTTATTAATTAAATTTTTAAAAATATATTAAAATGTCTCAAAAGTATTAAAATATATACTAAATAATGCTTTTATTAGTTTAGTCATTAAATATTTTACTATTCAATTACTATAATAGGAAAATATTAATTAATTAATTTATTTGTATTGAAAATATTTTAAATTTTTATATACACACTTAATATAAAAGGATTAATTAATATATTTTTAAAATTTTTAAAAATATTTAATTTTTTAAAATAAAATAATTAATTAATGAATTTCATATATGATATGGGTACATAGTAACCAATAGAGACTAATTAATAAATATTTTAAAATTTTAAAAAATATTTTAATACACTTTTAAAATTGATGAAGTAACTACCGAGTTTTACTATATTATTAAAATTAAATAATAATTTTTTTATTATAATATTATAAAATTAATTTAATATTTATTTTTATATACATTTATAAAATTATTTATACCATATTTTAAAAAAATATTTTGTTATTTACTTTTATATAACAAAGTATAAAAATATTTTCTAAATAATAATTTTCTTAATCACAGTTTTAATAGTAATACCAAATAACCTCTTAATCTCTTGGCTGACCATACCAAATAACCTCTTATAAAAAATTTTAAAAAATATAATATTGAAAATTATTTTCAATTAGAAAAATTAAAAAATATATTCAAATTATCATTTATTTTTTAGAAAATATATTTATTTTTTATAGCACTCCACCTTAATTTCTATATATGTATATTTAAATATATATAAAAATAATTATTAAAAATCGTATTTTATTTATGTAAAATCTGAGTTCTGTATTTTTTTTTATTTTAAAAAATTGTATTTTTCAATTGTTTAATATAATGAAGAAATATAAAATTATGAAAAATAAATTTATGTTTTCCAATTAAAGTAAAAAAAATTAAAATGTATAATTTTTTAATTTTTAGAAAAATAAAAATATTTTTAAAAAAATAAACATATTCTCTGTAGTTCTAAATTTTTTTATTGTTAGCTTTTCTGCTTTTTGATAATTAAAATAAATAAATAAATAAAGGTCAAAATAGGACTTATCTGGTTTTGAACCTTTCTTATTTAAGGAAGCTCCCACCTTAGTTGAAGGAATTTGAATAAAATAAAATAAAATAAAAATCTAACTTAAAGACCACGGAGAAGATTTTAATTCTAATTTTTATTATTATTTTTTCTTTTTCATCCAGGGAGAAATTTTGTGGCTAAGAAGATGAATACTAAATTTCAAACCTCGTGGGAAGGTTTGGTTTCCGTTTGTGGATAAGCTACTTTCGAAAAATTCAAAACTTTTTTTTACAATAGTGAAAATTTAATTTAATCAATTTTTTTATATTTTTTATTTAAAATATAAAAATAATGATTTTTTTAATTTAAAAATTTTTATTTAATTTTATAAAATATAACTATTTAATTCGTAAAAATATATATTTTATTTTTTTAATCAAAATAATATTTTCTCATTTAAAAATTGACCGTAAACTTAATTTTTATATAATTATTTACCATTAATTGAGTTTTTTAACTTTCCAAGACGTTTTAAGACCAACGTTTCGGCAAGTGGAGAGACGATGATGGGTAAAATATTTCAAAAGTAGAGAAGGAGGAGCCTTGTATTAATTAGATTTCACATATCAGGATCTCTAGCAGGGGAGAGCATAAATTGGTTTGAATTGAAAAATCGAATCAAATCGATTAATTTCGATTTAATAGTTCAGTTAATTGAAATATTCGGTTCGATTCGGTTAATATTTTCCAATTTATTCAATTTTCAGTTCGGTTCGATTTAAACGTGTTAAATAACTGAAAAATCAAAAAATCAATTTTATATATACTTTTATTAATTTTATACGTATTTTTAAATTTTACATAAATTTTTATGAATTTTTTAAATATTATCATTATGTATTCAGATAATATTTATTGGTAAATTTATGTGAAATATTTATTAAATTATTCTAGTGAAATTAAAAGTAAAAAATTTTAAAAAAATTATATATTTCGATTTGAATCGAATCAAATCGAACCGAATCGATTTTTATCGATTCGATTCAGTTCGATTATATTTTTATAATCAATTTTTTCAATTTTTATTATTTTTACAATTTGGTTTTCAATTTTTTGGATTCGGTTCAATTCGAAACCGAATCTACTGATTGCACAGCACTAAATTCTCTAGCTCCCTCCAACTTGGATTGCCCTAATTTCTTACCCAAATTAAATTACACCGCCACTTCTCTCATTGGATATTACAATTAATCACCTATTTCTTACTTTGACCTTTGAAAATTTTGACCTTTATTTTCTTCTCTGACTTTCTACTCTTCAACCTATAAACATATGTACTCCTCAATGCTCTTCGTCATCACCAAATCTCCCTCTTTCACACCTTTACACAAACATGAGTGCGGCACAACACTTGCACCATCGAAGTTCCAGTCCTAATGCAGCCAATCAAAGCAAATATAAGGGAGTTCGCCGTCGAAAATGGGGAAAATGGGTTTCAGAAATAAGAGTTCCTAACACTCATGAGCGACTCTGGTTAGGTACTTATTCTACGCCTGAAGCAGCAGCAGTGGCTTTTGATTTGGCTTCTTATTGTTTAAGAGGAGGAGAACAGTTTACTTCACTGAATGGTCGTTTAAACTTTCCACAACTGTTGCCTTCACATGTAAGAGATAACATGTCGCCCAAGTCTATACAGAAAGCAGCTTCTAATGCTGGTATGGCGATTGATGCTCATATGATACTAAACATGACTCGTTCGTCTAGTAATGAATCCATAAGAAACGAAGGTAGCAGTGATAGTAGTGTAGATGTTGGGTTGTCGGAGGTTGAAATAAACTGGGAAAATGTATGTAGTTGTGGCAGCTGTGAAGGAACTCAGACTAAATATGATAGAGAGAGTTTAAACATTTCCGTCGAAGATTATTTGTAGTTTAAATTTTTTAAACTGGATATCGAAAAATAAAACTTGAAATCTCTCAAATTTATTATTTGAATATATTTACTATTTAGTTATGTTTGTGAGTGTGAGTGTTATCAATAATATACATTATAATACTATATATTATATGTTACAATTGGTTTAATTAACAGAGTGCATATTATTTTTTGTGTGAGAGTGCATATCATTAGTAATCTATTAAAAAGATAAATTTTAAAATATAATTAAAATCACCCTTATTACAAATTTTTTAAAAAAATTGTAAAAATTAATTCAATTATTTATTTATGGATTGTTATGTGTAGAATTAAAAAAAAACATTTTCTTAACTTGAAAATTACTCTTTTTAGAAAATAAAAATTATACAAATAATTTATTTCAAATAGTTTCGGAGGTGTTTGGACTAAAAATTATATATAAATTTTTTTTAGAATTAAAAATGACCGCACGTGATCCTCATCTTCGAGCTGCGTTTTTTTTCTCTAGAGACTAAAAAGTGTTAAATTGACCGGAACTTTTCTAACTTCTGATGGGGTATTACAATTCCAGCCGACTCATTGTACCATGGAATAAAATTATTCTTAATTTGTTAAAATTAAAATTTTTAATATTTTATAATATATTAATTAATTAATTTTAATTTTAATATTTATGTCATTATCTTCCTATTTTATGATTTTCCCATTAATTGACCCGCACAGTAGAATTTAGCTTAAATAAGTCCGGAGGAGGCGGGATCCAATGCATCCAAACATCCTTCATACGTCCACTCCCCATCCTTCCAACAGCAAACCGGTTATTTTGATATGAAAAGTTGTAGTTTCTGAGATTTTATTAACAGAATATTTTCTTTATCTAAATTTTTTATAATTTAAAATAATTATATTTATTTTTTATTAATAAAAAATACAACTATCACTTGAATTAATAGTTCATACAAATGTTAAAACGTTGATAATTTTTTTAAAATAAATTAAAATTTAATAACAGTAATGAATTAGTCACTATAATTCAGTGACCATAAATAAAAATTATTTTAAATCCTAGTCATTTTTAGCAAGTGTTTATAAAGGAATGTAGCCCTAACTGAGGTAAGTGAAATTGCTTCAAATCATGAGTTAGATGTCTTTAATTAAGATGGAGGCCTAAAAAGTAATTCTAGTTCAATTTGTGTTGGTCAAGTCTAGGGTTCTATACTTTGAAATTAAAATTTTGGCAGACTTTTCTTATAAAATGAAAGATATCTGAATCTAGGGTATAATAGTAAAAACATGATAAAAAAACTGAGTTTTTATAACCTAAGTTATAATTTAAGAAGTTTAAAAGAACTTGTGATTGTACTTTTAAATGTAACCAATAGATAACTAAAAAGAACTCCGAGAGTCAGATGGGATGGCACGAACCTCTTCTCCTTTAATTAGAGATCTCGAATTTAAATTTTGAGTGCGGTGTATCTTTAAAAATTTAGGAGAGAGTATTTTATCTTCTAGTGAGTCTGACCAAGACGAATCTATATTAGTCAAACCAATAAGGTAATACTCTACCTTTTAATGAGCTTGCTAGTATATATCCTAAAAAAACAATAATTGAATTAAAACAAGCAAATTAAATTATATTATATGCCAATAATAAAAGCAGGCTTGAATAATTTCTATAAGAATGTAATGATTTGTATTTAAAAAATATTTTATATTATTCTAAAAAATTTGTCCATGATTAAAATATAACAATTATGAAATAATTTTTTGAGTAAGCAGTATCAATTTGATTTTCATCTTTCCAATTATGCGAAAGATGTTTGAGTTTGAGTATGTTTTAATAATTTTTTGCAACTGAATAACATAGGAGTTAGAAAATATAGGTTAGGGAAAGACAAATTTTTTTTTTTTTTGGCCTGGAGGGAAAGACACTCGTTCCCTTGAATTCCATGAGTAAATTTATTAAAATTTGCCGTGTTTAGCCTTATCATTGAGTAGAGTAAATACTAGGTGGGTTTGGATTAAAATAAATGAATAAATAAAAAATTAAAATTTTAATATTTATAAAAATTAAATCGAATTGATTTTAAATAAAAATTAAACTAAATCAAATTAATTTGATTTGATTCAATTTGATCTGTTGAATTTTTAATAATTTTTTAATTTTTTATATTTTACTTCTATTTTTATTATTTTAAAATTTAATTAAAATATTTTTTTATTAAAATTAAATCGAATCAAATAAATAAAAAATTAAACTAAATTATTTTTCCAGAAAATCTCTCGTCATTAAAGCTTATTATTTCAAGTTTCTCATTCTTAAATTGTGTTAGATTTAGCAATTATAACTTAATTTTTCAAAAAATAAATGGTATGGGCTCTATATTGTGATTTTATCGAACTAAAATAAAATAAACTTTTTCAAGGTTAAGAAGGATCAAAATAATTATTAAACTGTTAAGTTTTCATAAAAATAACATATCTTTAATTTTTATAAGGCTATCATAGCTTAAATTATAAGTAATTTTTTTCATTGGTTTTAGAAAAATAAATCGATCAAATATATATTTATATATTTACATTTTATTAATTTTATCGATTTAATAAACATTTAAAATTTTTTTAAAAAAATTATTTTTAAATTTAAAATTTTAAACTAATTTTTTTAAATTTAAGTACTTTAAATAAATATTTTTAAAAATTCAAAAATAATAATTTTTTAAAATTTAATTAATGCTTATTAGGATAAAATTAAATACATCTGTACATATACATTTAACTAAAATAATTAATTCCGTCACTAGTAGGTATTTAAAACTTATTAAGGTATGAATATATGAAAAACAAAAAAAAATGTTAAAAATATTAGCTATTACTGTAGAATTTCTATTTTTCATTATTTTTAAAAATAATTTTTTAAAAATACATATAAATTTTTACATAAATAATAAGAAATAAAATTCTAAAAACTGTTTGGTATAAATTTTTATATAAAATAAGAAATAAAATTTTAAAAACTGTGTATAAAAATAAATATAAATTTTATATAAAAATAAAAAATAAAATATTTTTTTGAAATATGATATTTAATAATAAAATATAAATATAAATATTACAGAACAATTGAATTACAGGACAGTGGACAACCCTTGGTTTAATCATTTTTGTATTTGAATGCCTAAATATTCAAATCACAAAAACAAGCCTCTCTTATTCATCAAAATTCACAAAATTTCAAAGTGATCCCTAAAAACACAAATTTTGTTTTATCAAGTATATAAACCACAACTCTAAAAGGGTTGCAAATTGCAGAATTCACTTAAACAAGAGCTTCTTTCATTCCAGTTTCTGCATCTGCAAGGAACTAGTTTGGGAGAGGGAATTAGAACCAGTAAGAAGTTTTCTAGGAGGGCTGCCTTCCAGCATACTTCTCCCGGTGCCCACCAGAGAAGTTCTTCTTCCAGTGTGAGTCGCAAGCAGCATCCGGAATGTCCAGTTGAGAACGCTAGGTGCAAAAACCCTGTACAGTAGGAATACATCATACCAGCTAGGAAACTTCACATACTGGTCTCCTCGGCAGGCCCCGGCTACTATCAACTTTGCGTATTCTTCTACAGGACCTCCGGTTG
This sequence comes from Manihot esculenta, assembly GCF_001659605.2. Taxonomy (NCBI): domain Eukaryota; kingdom Viridiplantae; phylum Streptophyta; class Magnoliopsida; order Malpighiales; family Euphorbiaceae; genus Manihot; species Manihot esculenta. The sequence continues at coordinate 12,604,296 of NC_035178.2, forward strand.
CTTGCACCTGAAGTTAAAGAAAAAAGTTTTAATAACTTCATACAAGCCTCAGTGCACTAATAGCTAGTAAAGTTGCCCGTGCGCTTGTGTAACCCACTAAGCAGTCTTACTTCTCTTTCTTCAATCCATTGCATCTCTGCACCCTCCTCTACCTTGAACTTGCCTCTACTCATTTCGCTTCCGATCCAACCATGTGTTGCAATTGTTATTCCAACTTCATCATTCAATTCAAATCTCAGTGTCTCGTAAAAGTTAACCAATGCTGCTTTTGCAGCCTAGCAAAATAAAAGAAAGAAGAACATATATTACAGGAAATACAAGCACACAGTAAAGAAGGATGAAAGAAAACAATAAGGTAAGAATTTAAGGAGAAATTCATAAGGAAACAGAGAGCAACATGAAATCAGTAAAGCAGGTTTGTTAACATTCATTTTATGGAGATATAAGCTTCATCAAGTGAATTATAACAACTACACAGAGATTTTAACCCAGGCTATATACTCACAGCATATAAGCTCATTCTTGGCAGAGGTAACCAGCTCTCAACTGCTGCATTAATAATGACTCGTCCATTAGTCTGATGAAGGAAAGGAAGCGCAACAAATGTCGGATACACATTTCCCCAAAAATTTATGTCCTGACACAATTTGATACCATAGTATTTTAGGATAAATTCTAATAAAAACAAGTGCATACTCCCATCGTCTCATTAACACAGCCTATAAGCCTTACCAGCAAATGGGGAAACACAGAAGTGTCAACAACTTCTTCCAAATAGAATGTATGTCCTAGGGTTGCTGTGTTGACTAAATGATCCACTGCATAAACAAAAGAGACGAATGAAATGAAGATGGTCTTACATGGATGAGATTTTCCACTAGTCTCAATTTGGAATCTGAGAATCCATAATTCACAGCTTATATATGCATATTGGTATTCAATGAGTCATGAGATTATGTGATGAATTCATAGTCCATTGTTTCTATAAAGTAACCAAACTTGATGCATGTGATATGTACGTACCACGCCCGAAGAAGTTTACAGTCTCATTCACAAATCTTTTACACTCGTCTTCCTTGACGACATCTGCAGCCATAATCATGACATGCTTTGCACCCATATGTCTTGATTTCTCAGCAATCCCTCGAAGTCTATTTTCTCTCCGTGCAATCAATACAAGGTTTGCTCCCCTTTTTGCATATTCATATGCAATTTGCTGTAATCCCAAAAATCAATATATAAAATTCCCATCAAATTGATACAAGAGTTTTAATTTGATACACCAGCAGCAATGCAATACTTACCACAAGAAAATCCGACATTCATCAAACCAATTGAATAGATTTGTAGTTGTGATTTAAAACCTCATTCAATATCTGTCCTCGATAAAAGATTTTTATGGAAGTTTCTTCTTCCTACCAGAGGTTCAAGTTACTAACACTCTTCCCATGCAGTTGATAATAAATGTAGAAATGCAAATCAAAGAAGTCCCTCAAAAGTCAATTTACGAAAATGGGAATAAGCTATTTTAGGAAAAATTTCAACTCAGAACCCTCAATCATCCTTAAAGTCTAGTGTTGCTGCTGATCCAACAGTGATTCTGAAGCTGTACTTCTAAGCTTAATTTGGGGCAAAGGATCCGATAAGAAGGATTTATACTATCAACTAATGTAAGCTATGCAGTACAAGTGGGTGTTTGTTAATTACCAAAATGGCAAATTCCATTGCTTTATATAGGGAGAATTACTGCAAGATGAAGAATAGAATTCTAAATTCTGCATTTTGTAATGCAATGTTATCAAGAAACTTTGGTCTTATAATGCAGGCTAAACAGGAGTAAAGAAAGGATCAAAATATTGGTGGGTGATTGCAAGTCGATTAGAAAAAAAAGAAAAAAAAAAAACAACTAGAGAGTGGCTTAGCAGTCTCAATGAATGTAAAATTTCTTCACCATGGTGCATCTGCAGCCCCAAGGCCACTGTGAATAATCGAATTGATGCCCATCCATCCTTTATTTTAGCAAAAAGTCCTGTTTGCACATCATCTAGCCAATTTTTGTAGGCCTGAAACCCCCGCTGCTGAAGATTGATTCTGAAAAGCTTAATCACTGAACTTCAGCAGCAGAAATTTATTTCTTGAGAATTAGCTAATCATAAATCTAGTCCAATTGCTTCGAATATTTACTTGTTTATTTTGCACAAGTAATAATAGAGATCTCAATATAAAAAATGACAAAGGAATCAAACAGCTAAGATCTACAGCAAAATCACAGAGTAAAGCAGATCAGTGCTCCAATGCCCATTATTCATCTTTCAAAATATTTCAATTTTATGATCTTAGCAAATTGGGAATCCATTTCTACTCCCAAATTATGAAGGAAAACAAACAGTCACCACAACTTAACCTAAATCAAAGCATTAAAAACAATACCCAGTAGTTAAAATGTAAAGCAAATTACCTCTCCTATACCAGAAGAAGCTCCAGTGATAATAACAACTTTATCTTCCATATTCTCACTATAAAAAGACTTATAAAGCCATTCACAAGTAGTTATAAAGCACAAAGCAGGCCATGAACAAGCCAACATCACCAAGCTCGCAGGAGGCGCCACCCAATTCAACAAAGAGTTGAGCAAATCCATCATCATCATCAGCTGCTGCTGCGAGAGAAGGCTGTGGCTGGGTGGCTGTGGCTTATAAATAACAATAATAAAACAACAAAACAGATGAGAATGGAGGAAGATAGATAGCCGTAGGAGATGGGCTTTGTTTTCTTGGTTTTTGACATGTAGTGCTAGATTATCAACAACGAAGATTTTACATGCAAGAAGATTTATGAAGTGTGAGCACACGTGTTGCTCTGAAAGCTGCCATGGTGACGAATGGATCTTCTTGCATGCTATTTCTATATATATACTCTTGTTTAATTTTGTTCTTTTTCTTCTCTTGCAGATTTGTTCTTCCAGTTTCAGTTTCGATAAGGATATATATTAGGAGATTAGATAGATATCTATCCAATTAATTTTCTTGCATGATACGAATATTTACGTATTTTTATATTAATTTTCACAAGAAAATTAACTTATTTTTATTTCCCTTCAGTTTTTCTTAATTCTTTTATATTTGTATATCAGTACATGTGTAATTTTACTATTATGGTAATAAAATTTTAATGATTAATTAAAATTGGCCTTAAAAGAAAAAGACCATGAAAATAAAATTAAGACATTTTAAGTTTTTAATAAATATTTATTATTTAAAAAATCAAGTTAAATAAAATTAAAATTCTATTTTAATTAATTTTTAGAGGAGTTATAAGGTTTAGGGGAAGTTTTTTTTTTTTTTTTTAAATATAACCTCCATCTATTCCCAGAAGATATTATATTATTTGGTTATTAATTTATTTATTTTATTCTTAAAATTCTGTTGAAATACTAACAAAAAATTTGAATTGATTATCTATGTTATACTATGATTGAGTTAGACTCCCTTAATTATTATGTTTTATATTAAGTTAAGTTAGACCTTTCAAATTAAATTATAAATATTTTATATGATTTTATTTTATTTTAAATGTTTTTTACAGCTCTTATGAATTAATAATCATAGTTGTTAAAATTAGACCAGCAATTGAACTGATTTAATCGAAAATTATATCTGATTCGATTTAAATTATTAATTCTTTATTTGTTAAAATCGAAGTAAATCGATGTGAACCGATCGAATTTTAATCAAATTGAAAAAATTAAATGGTTTGAATTTATTTTTTAATTAAATCATTCTCATTTAATTAAAAAAAATATTTACTCAATAAATTTTCTTAACCAACTGAACTAATTTATTTTACTATAATTTCTTTCCCTATGCTTTATTAAATTACATTAATATAAAATAATTATCCACTAATCGATACATCAAAAAGTAAGAAATTATTATTTAAATAATTAATATTATTAATAATTTAATTTATTTGTTAAGTTTTTACATTATTTTATAAGAAAGTACATAAAATTAAAGTGTTCCGAACAAAACAATGGAAGAAAGCTTATAGGAAATAAAATTCGAATAAGATTTAAAAACTGACGTCGTCGTTGCGATTCCGAAAATTCATAATAACTAGTAAATCTCCATTAAATATGACCTTTAAAAACAATTAAATATGACCTTTAAAAACAATCGAATTAATGAAATTTGAAAAAAAGTCAACTACAAAAACAGACACGACTCTTCCACATTAACGAAAGGTCTCATCCCAATTATTATCTATTGATTGAATAGCAACCATCAAAATATAAAAAATTATGAAAAAATTCTATACAAGAATTAAGAGCTTTTATTTCCATTAAAAATAAAATGTCTTACTTATAACTAATAACCAAATTCTTTAATGCATTAACTGTTCGAGAATTACCGAGTTCTCGGTAATTCCAACACAGGACGATTATTGTTTTCGGCTATCCTGAATTTTGACGGGATGAGCCGTTTCGATAGTAAATTGACGCAAATCGTCTTTCATGGGTAAGGAAAAATAAAAAGTTAAGTTTAAGGAAGAGAAAAAAGCGAGAGTATCGAGTCATAGAGAGACTATAGAGGAAAATTATGTTATTTTATATTTATAATTAATTATGTTATTTTATATTTATAATCAAAATTTTAAGTTGGATAATAAAATTAAATTCTTTTAAATTATCATATTATAGTAAAAAAATTAAATTGAATTTAAAAAGTTAAAAATAAATTACAATATAGTTTAAGACAAATTACAATATAGTTTGTAAAATTTTATATTAATAAAAATATAATTCCTTAATTTAAAATTTAAATTAAAAGTAAATATATTTTATATTCATCATATATAATACTAAAAAAATTATATATAATAAATATTTATTATAAAAAAAATTTTCAAACATAAAATATCACATATAAATATTATATATTAAAATATTTTTCACTAAATTTTTATACTTAAAATTTTATATTTTAAATTAATAATATTAAATAAAATAAATAATTATATATTAATCAATTTCTTTACGCGTCTAAAATTGGTTCTATAACAACTCAACTAAACAGTGTAGTCTCAAAAAATTTAGGTCTAAGGATCAAATAAAAAAATTCTAAACCAAGCAAAATAAGAGGGGATATTTTTTTATCCCTCCAATGCTACACAGTATCAGCTTTTAAAACGCGGTATAAATGACTCGGCTGGAGACATACACACCTTTTGCTAAGGTGACATAGCATTTATTGTACTTTAAAAGCGCAATAAATATTATATATCGTCAGCCAAAGACAGACACGTCCACGTCTTTAGACACGTTCACATTTTCTGTTGATGGGATATTAAATTCAAAGATTCTATCCCACTTTTGAAACGCGATAAAATCTCGTATGTTACTATATTTTTTCAAGTGCGTTAATAATTAATATTTTTTTAAAAAATATATTTATTGCACTAAATGAAAAAAAAAAATTTTCGCACTCTCTCTCATGTCATCTTTGTGTTAACTTGCGTTGCTGCTGCTCTAATTTATAGGTTTTGGTTTCTTTGCTTGCAACTGTATTCTCCTTTTGCCTTTTTTCTAGGTTAATAAAGATAATAAGTATCTTGTGTATGAGCCATACGTAGATGCTTGGTCAATTCAAGCCTTCTTACATATTTTGCCAATAATTTATTTATTTTAAGTTAAAAGGGACAATTGCGAGTTGATGAGTTGTTAATAGTTGATGGGCTGGTTAGAATTAATCTTCTTTTAAAAAAATAGATCGAAAGAGAATTATGTTTCACGATTGAGAATGATTAAAAGAGACAATTGTCAATTATGTCATAAGTTTGGTCAATGGTAAACAGGGGCGGAGGGAAGGTACGGCAAGGGGACACGTGCCGTACCGGCGACCGGAAAATGCTTTAAAGGGGATGAAGGTGCCGCAGCGGCGCAGCCGGTGGTGCCGCAACAGTGCCCTACCAAACGGAAGCTCCTGACTCCGCCACTGATGGTAAACATTAGGCATTGAGTAAATTTTGAACTTTGTTCAGTTTGTAATGCCAAGCATTAGGCAAGGAGACATTGAAATTTTACATGTTAAACAGTTTATTCCAACCAGCTTTATGATATAACGATTTCTTTAATTTTTCTTTTCTTGCTCTCTAGTTAGTTGCTACTACCCTTTTGGCATTTTGGAAAAGAAAAGGCACAAAAGAATTAGGATTGGGATACTGATCACTCTCATCCTCCCATCATACATGGAATTTTTCAAGAACTAGACTAAACATAATTCAATTACCAAATCAAAGGCATTAAGCTGTCGTATTTTTATATATTTGAATAAAAGCTACTAATCCATTTATAGAATTATTGGGATATTAATTTACACTATAGTACTTTGAGGTTGTTGGTGTTGATAATGTTGATCTAATTGATTGTTTCACTCAGAATTTATATTCAAACCATCCGTAGAATGTACATTAAGAATAAACTTAAAAAATAAGGGAATTGGGTCTAAAGGAAATAGACAAAGTGAGATGGATATATAAAATAATTGGGATGGGTGGCAAATGATTAGGGTGAGTGTTTCAATACTTTTCTCCCTTAAATGAGGTCTTTAGAAACACTATATATTTTAATTGGCCGACCAGATGCAAATTAATTTAGTTTTAATCTAAATTTATTTAAGTATATCGACTCCCCCAACTCCCTATTTTAAAAAAAAATAAATAAAATTTAAGTATATCGATAGTTATATAAAAAATTATAATTTTCAGAATGTGTCACCAATTAATAAATTTTAATATTTTTTAATTACATTAAAAACTCTCTAATTTTTACTTTTGTCAATATAAAAGGATCTACATTAATTTTTAAAATATTTTACTATTAATCCACTATTTTTCTTTTAATCAAAGGTGAAAAATAATATTTTAATGATAAAATTGCTATCAATATAACCTCTCTCTCATTCTCATTCTTGATGTGTCTTTTTTACTCATGAATATTATCAGGCATGAATAATATTCTATTTAAATTAAAATAATTAATTGAAATTTTATTCTGTTAGATTTTAAATTTTTTAAAAATCGGTAATTTTAGTTCTGGACCCAAATAGTTCGATTACAGCTAACCGAACGACTAACATATACTATGTTCCCTACGATAATCTAAAAGAAGTCGCTAACTGGCTAATCGCTGTGCTTCAGACCTCAGTGCCTCTGAGCTCCAGCGGTCCAGCCTCCAGTCTCTCTCCACGCGCGCATCTCGCGGCTGCGCCTCCACTCTCCTCCAGTTTCCTCTGAGTTCTGGCATCGTCGCATCGACCATTGTCGGCTGACTCGGCTCGTCGCTCTTCACTCTTCAGATACGCTGCGGCTGCGCGACCCGGCGACACCTCACCTCAGTCCTCTGTCGCTCTCCAGTCTCTCTCTCCACGCAATCGTCGCCGTCGGCCGTCGCTTTTCAGTCTCTCGGCTCTCCACGCATCGTCGGCGACTTGGCTTCGCTCTCCAGTCTCCACACATCGTCGGCTCGTCACTCTTCAGATACGCGCGGCCGCGTGACTCCTCTGTCCTCTACGTCCTCTCAAATCTGACGTCGCGCTTCCACAGTTCCACTCCGTCTACCAGTCTCCGGGACCAAGAGCTCTCGCGCCTCCTGCCCTCTGGCTCGGTCGTCCATCGCTGCTGCTGTGTGCTGTTGAGTCAACTGCAGAAGGTAACTAAATATTTTTTTTTCTTAGGAGTATTGACTATTGAGAGAACTGTGTGCTGTTGTCTGTTGAATTGTGTTTCAATTTTGTGTTTGTGTGCTGTTTAATTTGTGCTCTGCTGTGTGTTGTTGTCTGTTGAAATTGTGTTTCATTGAATGCATCACATCTTCCTTGATTATTTCATTTCTTCTGTCATTCCAGTAGAGTAAACGCTCTCAAACAGATTTTCCTTCACGGTCCCTTCTTCTTCCTTATGCATGGGTTCATTTTCAAGGTTCCTCATACAGATTGAGAATATTCAGTTATCGTTCTTCATTCGACTGTTGTCGCTTTCACTGCATGTGTGATATAGAGCTTCAATTCAGTATTTGCATTTGATGGGTGGAAATACCAATCCAGTCCCACTGCATCATCCTTTTTGGCTAATGGGTTCAGATTTGAGTTCACTTTTGCTCTAATTTTCCATTTTCGTTTCCGTTTTCCTACTTTACTCGATTCATTTTCATATACCTGAAATTATTTATGTATTTCTCCTTTCCAACTATTCTTTTTCTCGTTGATTAATTTTTTTTTCCATGCTAATTTTATGTAAGAAGTTGTACTTCTATCTTTTGTATGACTTTAGACCATATTCTCATCTCGAAGCTACTGGGTTTATTCTAGATATGAATTCCTAACATATTCCTGTTTAGATTCTTTCTGAATTCTAGTAGCTGATACAATCTTTTTCTTCGGTTAGTTTTGAATCTGGATTGAAGAATTTGCAAAATGGGCAAATGCGTACTGTGTTAATCTAGGAGCAATCATCTAGATTAGAGGTTTTGATAAGTTCACCTTTAAGGGTAATGTAGTCTTTTTCATGCAAATTAATTAAAAAATGGAGAAACATTTTAATTAGTTAGGTCAAACACTCAAACTATAATTACATGAGGGTAATTTTCCTAGAAATAAACAATTTCTCTTGCAGGAAATTCCTTGTCTTTCTTCTTCTTCTCTAGCCTGATGAGTGATTCTCTCTTATAGGAGGTATTGTTTACCTTGGGATTCTTCTCATTGAATATATTAATATATATTTTTTAATTTATTTTTGAAGCTTGCAGCAGTGTTTTGTTTCTGAGAAAATTTTGAAAATGGGAAACGATATATGGTTTTCTTTGAATTTAAAGAGCAAATAGAGTGATTCATAATTTCATATAGCTTCTTTTTATTTTAATCTCTTAAGGTTGATTGAGTTTTTCCTCCCTTTTTTTTTTTCCATTTTCCGGAGCTTGATTGAGTTGATTTTATTCTGTTTTTGTCTGTAATGGCAGCACTAGAATAATCCTGCAGAAGTAAGTCAGCATAGAAAGTTTGTTTCTAACCAGAAGGCTTGGGGGAAGAGAAAATGAAAGGATTGTCTCTGTATCAAAAGAGTTCGTTAGTTTTTTCTAGAAGAGCATATACTTTTGTCTCTTCTAGTTCCTACTGTACAGAAAACAACAGTAGCAATGATGGGTTCCAAAATTCTAGGGTTAAGATCTTCGATCGCCACCTTAAACGCAAACAGGTATTATTCCACCTTTATTTTGAATGATGTGTGCATTTCTGCACAAGTGGGAAGAAGATAGGAGGAAGGTTTCTTCTTATTCTCGTATGGCAGGACAGAAAGGACATATTTGAAATGCTTTCTATTTTACTAATTTATTGTTGCTGATTTGTTGGTTTATCTGTAATGAAACTTACTTTTTAGTTGCTTTTTAGTATCTCAGCAAATTAAGGAGCTTTATTTTCTGGTTTTGGACAGTATGAGAATGCAGAAATGATAAAGAACTGCAATTTCAATTTTGGTTATCACTATCTTCTTGTAATTTGGTTGTATTTTGGGGCAGCGCGATCGAGCAGCATGGTTGATGCGCCCAAATGATTCTTTTGTGGATGCTGTTGCTGATAATCTACTGGATAGATTAGAGGTATTACAATTTATTTCTATTTTACATGTTTGCATCTATATTTCTATCCAGAAGACATCTTAAATTTACCCGAAAAAGTTATAAAGGCTCTCCTAGTATTCCCTTCTAACAAAACTTTGCTCCTCTCTGTATGAGCTTGTAATGGGCACCCTCCACAATCATGACATTGACAAAAGCTTCATAGTGTTTTCTCAATTAATATTCTAATTAGCTGTGTTTTTACCTTTTATAGGATTGTAAGAGAACTTTTCCTACAGCATTATGTATGGGGGGTTCTTTGGAAGCTATAAAACGGTTATTATGCGGCCGCGGTAAGAATTCATCTTTCAACCTCTTCTATTCAATTATGCTTGACTTGATGCCTATAGTTTTAGTTTGGTACACTCATACTTTTCTTTCTCTGTCTCTCTGCGTCTGTGTTTAACCTAAAAGTCTCAGAAATTATGGTATTGATATGGATGTTGGCATATTGAATTTTAAGATTGCTCATATATTGTTAATATTAGTTTGCAAATGGATTAGCACTTGATGGGTGGCTGACATGTTGTCTCATTATTTACAAAATTAAGAAAGCAAATAAATAAAAGTACATATTTTTTCTGATATGTCTTAGGGAAAGATATGTGCAAGTTTGACATGTATGTGTATGTTTATGCATGCATAGTTTAATAAACTTGAATGATGAATTCTAACTCTCACTTGATCAACATTGGACTTGTTTATGATGCTCTAAATAATTTCTTTTGTTATATTGAATGGCCATTAGATTATATCATGTACGCATGTAAAAAGTCATTACTTTGTGTTTAACTATTGGCCTCTGATGATAACTAGCATGATCTCATAAACAAAAATTTATAGAAGATTGGCACTGTTCGTGGTAGATGTTTTATTACACAAATACTTGCTTACTCTATTTAATGTCAGGCTCCATTGAAAAGCTCATTATGATGGACATGTCCTATGACATGCTTAAATTGTGTGAGGATGCAAAGGAAGATGCAAATAAAAATATTGAAACATCCTTTATAGTTGGTGATGAAGAGTATCTGCCCATTAAAGAAAGGTCCTTTTTGTAGATATATAATTTGTCTATATGTTAGATTGCAATGATATTGCAATTAGAAGATCTAATTTGGATTATAATAGTTTGCATTTGTGAATATGAAGTTCGCTAGATTTGGTAATCAGTTGCTTGGGACTCCACTGGACAAATGACCTTCCTGGAGCAATGATACAGGTATTTGCTTCTTTATTGTGCCTTTTATTTAAAGAAAAAGTTTTAGCATCTGGTTTCAATAGGAGATATAAGCCAGGATTTGCAATGCATGCAGCAGCAAATACAATTTTTGTCGATTTTGAAATCAATCAAAAGTACATGACAAAAAACATAAAATGGGTATGGGTTCGCAGTGCAAGTAGCAAGCTACCAAAGAGCCAAAAAAGACCTTCAATGAAATGGTCAATATTTTTGTGACTTTTGATTAGGGATGGTTAGACAGTTCAACGTATGCTTATTTATTGGTCATTATATATGAAATGTGGTAAATGATGTCTTCTCAACTATAAATTTTTTGGTATTTGCCTTTTAACTTTGAAGTTATAAGGCAAAGATGTTTGTATAGTGAAGTTTTGATGGTATTTTTGTTTGTTTTGGTGGTTTTGGTAGAGAGTAAAATATTGAGGTTGTTAAAAGAGATGAGATAACTTTCAGGACATAATTTTTTGTCCACTTACTTTTTGAAATCGTTGTTCTAGCTCAATTTAGAATTTCTAGGCTTCATTAATATTTTCCTAGAAAACATTTTCTGCATTTTTTGGTTTTTTTGCACTGAAAATAATTGTCAACAGAAAATATTTTCTAGGTCGAAGGAAAAATAAAACAATCTTTAAGGAAAATGACTTTCTCATTTCAAAAGAGGGTCATTTTTTGAATTTTGAGAATCTTATTAATACCTCTATACATAAATTTATTAATATCCTTGATTTTTTAATATTCTAAATAATGGAAAATAAGTTATTTTCTTAAAAAATATTTTTTATGAAAAACATTTTCCATATAAAGTTATTTTGTACAAACAAATGGAGCCTTAGGCTTCTTTGTTTGCGGAAAATAACTTGTATTTGGAGGAAAATAACTTCTATTGTTTAATTTTAATTTAAAAAGTAAAAATTATTAACAAATATATATATAAAGGTGTTAATAAAATTCTCAAAATGCAGAAAATGAATTACTGTTTAAAAAAAAAAGAAGTCGTTTCTCTTAAAGTGACTTAATTTTTCGTTTGATTAGGAAAATATTTTTCTATTGACTAATTTCTCTGAGTGTCCCCGAACACTAGAAAATGTAGAAAATATTTTACTGAAAAATATTTTCCGTGAAACAAACAGAGCTTGGATACTAAATCTTTTAATTGCAGAATCCCTGTTTTATATATTTTTACTTGTTTCATCCTTTTGGTTTTTTACTTGCAACTCCTGCACATCCCCCCTTGTACCAGGTCTCACCACTCTCTTGGGATTAAATGGAAACATTTTATACAGAGGGGGAGGGGGGCAGAGAGAAAAATTAGTTATGAACCATAATTGAAAAATTAGGATGCATCATAACTAAAGGTGGTTGTGTTTGTCACCCTTTCTTTCCTCTTCAACATTTCTTCGCCACTTTAGACTCCAGTCATGTCCAGTGACCAGGTATTACCATAGTTACCAGATTCACATGTCCCCTAGGTCCAATGATCTGGGCTGCACTTTCCAGTTTGTGGGAATTTGGCAACCCACACTGGGAAACTTTATCTGGATCACCAAAACCGAGTTCTAATCCGAAGAAGAAGAAGAAAGAAAAGAGGAAAAAGTAGTAGCTGTGCACAGGAGAAGAACTGATGCAAGAAGAAGAAAAAAAAGATATGATGTGAAGGAGAAGAAAATGATAGAATGGGACTCTTGATCTTTTGTTATGGTGGGTTTAGATCCGAGAGTAACTAGCTGACTGCTTAGTTGAGAGTTGCCAGGAGATATACGCACTAATAATTATTAATTATATTCTTTAATTATTTATCTGTTTTTAGCAATGAAAGATGATGATGATAATAATAGATAAATAATTATTCATATTAAATCAATATTTTTACATTTTTTTATAAAAATATTATGCTAATCAAAATTAGAAAATAAATTGTACAACATAAATATAATTCATGCACAATATAAAAATAATTTGCATGCCGTGAATCAAATTAGTGTACCAAATAAACCTACTGCCTACCCCTATTCTCCTAGTTTTAATTAAGTGGCTTACCACCTTCCTGTAACACTATCATGACCCAAGACACAACCTTACTTAAAGTTCTTAGCATCCTTGATTATCTCTACTGGTTTTATTTTCAGTGTGAAATTCCAATATTGACATGTCTGTAATATTGATTTTTGTGCAGAGTAGATTGGCACTCAAGCCAGATGGTCTATTTTTAGCAGCTATTCTTGGTGGAGAAACCTTGAAGTTGTCTATTGTCACTGTTCTTTTTCTTGTTTTTAAATTTCAAAGTATTATGCATAAATTTGCTGCTTTATTTTTTTCTCTTGTTCGTATTTATGAATAGGGAGCTAAGAATTGCATGCACTGTAGCTCAAATGGAGCGTGAAGGAGGCATCAGTCCCCTAGTTTCACCTTTGGCACAAGTATGTATGTTGCTGCATTGTTATTATTATACTCCCTTGGTACTGTGTAGCTTATATTTTTAATGAACTTTGGAAACTAAAATGCCAAGGCTTATACATTTATGCACTAGTAGTACAATTTTAATTTAGTGTTTGGTTCTGGCATACTTATTTAATTGAATGCATGTTACCTTATGTAATTCTGTACCCTTCTTTTTCCTCTTTAGTTGGGGGTTGGGTGTTGGTAACTTGGTATAGCCAGGTGGTGTTATTGGTTATGGCTGCATGACTAGAGATCCTTTTTTTGCCCCCTTTTAGTAATTTTCCCATACCTTTTAGTTTTTCTTCCCACGAGAACGTGTGGGTAGTTGAAGTTAAGTTTCTTTGGCTTTCTTGCCCACTCCTCTCTCCTGCCAATGCTCAATGGAAAGACTTAGACAATTTTTCTTGCACTGCAGGTCCGTGATGCAGGAAATCTTTTAACTAGGGCAGGCTTCACCCTTCCTGGTGTTGATGTTGATGAATATGTAGTTAAGTATAGAAGTGGTGAGAAAATCATCCTAAAAATATTGTGTCAGATTTCTGTTTGTTAAGTTTGTCGGACTTCGATGGTGGATGCTGTTATTGATTCTATTCCTCATTATCGTTGTGAATGAAATTGCATGCTCTAGTTGCTGCATTGGGATTTGCCTCAAAGAATACAAGACTCTAGAACTAGGATTTTGTGCTGAACTAAAATTGTGACTCTTATCCACTAGTTGAACTCTCTCTTTGTGCAGACACTGTTAATTGCTCCTGTTTTTTCAGTATGGCATCCTTAGGAGCTACACTTTATTTCCATGCCAAATTGTTTCTTAGGAGAATAGGAGTTCAATTTATTTATCATATTTTACTTTGTACATTTATTTACAAAACCATTCATGTCAATGATTTTAAGCAACCCACTGTGCTTGTTTGCATTGCACATTAATGGTGACTCTGCTGGGCATATATGTACTGTTTGTCTGTCTCCATTATGCTGCAATCTCTCTTTCATTAGTGGATGAACTGTATGCAGGAAAAAAGGTTGGGCCTATAGTGCAAGAGATTCACTTTTGGCAATGGGACTTAGGAATCTCGTCATTATGAAGAATTATTTTTCTACTTCATTTATTCTATCCTGTGACAAAACGTCATTCTCTCATAATTCTCACAAAAATCATTCTGGTTCAACATAGCTACTATTGACATTCCTTTTTGTGTAACAGTTGACTTACTTATTTGCGGTCCTTAATTCTACTGTACATGGTCCTTTCAACTGATATATTGTGCAGTACTTTTTTCATCTGTTTTTTATGTGTTGATGGTTAATGGATATCATGAAGAAACTCACATTTCATTGCGAAATGACCGCTAACAAGATCCAACTGATAAGTGGTTGTAGATACCATTGCACATTACCTTTTTGGCATTTGAAATTCTTGTACCAAATTTTAAATAACTTGGAACTGATGTGACCTAAAATTTCATTATCTAGTTGTGTCTGCATCAAAGCATGATATAGTTTTGGGAAGACAAATGTGCTGACAGTTTTAAGTGGTTACTGTCAGACCCTGAACCTGCAAACTCATATTAGTACAAAACTATTACCTTTCATTTGCTTGCAACCTGATATATTTGTTGGATTTGTCTTTTTATGGTGGAAATACTAGTGGGATTGCAAATACTATATATAAATGTCTTCTAGGATTTAGGTTGGATTTATTATGGTTATTATCAATGTTGAGGATTGTTTGTCTGCTCCCTGTCATTCTATTAGTTCTACATTAGAGGTTAGCCTACAATTTACAGAAATTATTTGGTTGTTAACTCTATTTATCCTTTTCTCTGATGGGCATAGCTCTGGAGTTGATAGACCATCTGCGTGCAATGGGTGAAACTAATGCTCTTCTGCAAAGGAACACTGTAAGATCTGCGATTGTGAAAGCTTTTGTTTTTATACATATTTCTCTTAATGACATAAATTTTCTGGTACATTATTATTAATTTTTTGTTGGAAGTTTGATATATCCATAAATGAATAACAGATCCTAAAGCGAGAAACAGCCCTAGCAGCTGCTGCAATCTATGATTCAATGTTTGCAGCAGAAGACGGCACCATTCCTGCAACATTCCAGGTGAGTGTTGTTGAATACCTGGGATATTTATCTGATAGGAAAAGGAAAATATCACCTTCCACCATCTTTCAATGCTAATGCAATAATAACAAATTCACACAACTTTAGAAATTTATGCATAATAATTAGCATGATATTGTGATCAAGCAAATTCTATGATTTTGCCCTAGAAATTATGATAGTTGTCACTTTTGAGACCATGTATAAATAGGGAAATGATATTTGATTGGTTTATGGCACTTTCTACAAGCTGATGTGTCTATTATATGTTATTACTGTGCTATGTATCAGTATCTGATACGGGAGGTATAAGAAAAAGAGTTACTAAGTGGCAAGAGAGGGGTTGGGTAGAGTTTAAGACGGTTATACAATTAAAAGCTACTTAACAGTAGCCGAGATAGTTGGAGGGCAGTTACTGAGCTGGAGCCTGGAAGAACAGTAAACTGCTATAAAAGGGGATGAAGTCTCTTCTAGATTTATTGAAGAACCTTTCAAAAAATAATCTCTATTTCTTTCTAACTCTCTCTAATCTTTTCTAAACTATTCTCTTCTCTTCTTTTTTTCTCCATCTCTTCCTTATCCTCTCCATTTCTTTGGTGGGGTTTCAGTAATCCTAACGATCTGTAGAAAAATGAAAGGGTGATCCAAAATTTGACTCTTGTGAGGCTAAAAGTAATCAAGTTTGGTTTACTGAAGCATTAGATGATGCAAGGCATTTGGCAATTATATTTTACACTGCCCTTTTCTGTGTAGGTTATCTACATGACAGGTTGGAGAGAACATCCTTCACAGCAGAAGGCCAAAAGAAGAGGATCTGCTACCATATCATTCAAGGACATCCAGAATCAATTCGGCAGTGGTAGCTAAAACCATCACCTTCATTCAGTAGCATTCAGTATGAATTTGGAAACCACTTGCTTCTCCCAATATCATTTTCTCATTTGCGTTCTTTGTTTGAAAAATTTTAGCTTTTGATATTTTGCTATTACTGAATGAGAAATAGAGATGGGTTGTGTTGAGGAGCAAAAAAAAAGGAGAAAGAAAGGCTCACCGAAATTGATTCATATGCTGCAATTCTGCTCAAGTCATTTTGAAATACTAATTTAATAATGATGGTAAATTTTGTAGTCAAGAGCAAAGTTGCACTGTCTTTACAGATTTTATTTATGCGTTTAACTTTTATGAAAAAAAATTAGTTAAACAATTCTCAATTTAATGGTAGAAAGGGAAAAAGGGGACTACTTCAGGGCATTTTTCGTCATTTTGTAAATTGTTCTCTTTCTTGAAATTGCTGAACTAATTGAAAATTGACATCAATTTCAAGGAGTTGATGAAATTTGGAATTGTTTCCTTTGTTGTGGTTTCTACTTGTAAAGTTACCATGCTATTCACACAACTATTGTTATTTCTTTTTTCAAAATGTCTGATAATTATGTTTTTTTATTATTTGATGTTTTAATTTTTATATGCTAGTAAATTATTTACTTCATTTTATTTCAAAGTATAGTCGGTGTCATGGCTGAGTACAGGAGGAGAGTTGCATTATAGGATAGCGGTTAGTAAAGTCACTTTTCATTGTTTTTGCCAAAGTTGGATTTCATTGCAGGAGCCCAGGGGCTAAAAGCAAATACAATGCTAAGGCCCACAAAAAAAAAACACCTAGGCCAAAAAAAAAAAAAAAAACCCAAGCCTAATCCAATCTAAACAAAATAGGTCTTAAGGTTTTTACAATTGAAAAACTTAAGGACCCAAACCCGGATACTGAAACGACCTAAGATGATGATCTGGCCAGAGAACCCATCGTACAGTTGAGCGGCCAATTCATCTCTTTAAGGAACAAACCATGTAGTGGAAGCCTAGAGCCACAGTCGGCAAGCTAAAAGGGACTTGACAACATCAAGCAACCATCGATCATGGAGTGGAAGATTCAAGACATACATATACGGAAAAGGCAACCAGAAGCAAGATTCAAGACATGCATATACGTAAAAGGCAACCAGAAGCTGGAGCCAAACAAGGAAGCTAGAAGCTTTGGCTATGGCAAGAACCCTCAGATTTAAAGATTCAAAAGTTATTTTCAAGCATTGTGAAGATGAGAAGCCCAGAGGACATGCCTCAATGAATAAAGACAGAAGATAAAACTCTGTGATTGGAGCAACTTAATCGGAGCGGTATCATGAGCATCATCGAGATAGCCAATCAGGGCCCATTAATCATGAGTATAATGAGCATCATGAGCTCTCTTCCGTTCATTACCGCGCTGCTTTCAGCAACTATAAAAAATATATACAATCCATTCTAGATTAGAGAATAAACGAGTGGCCTTTCTCTGCCTTTGACCATCAACTAATAAGGAGGGACGAAGCCCTTGCACGAAAAGGAAGAAGACGAAGTCCTAACACGAAAAGAAAGATGAGAGCACTTCTTTTTAGAAACAACTAGAGAGAAGAAAAGGGGACGATAGGACTAGAGAGAAGAAAAGGGTGACGATAGGTATGTTAAAGTCACTTTTATGAGTATCGATTCTTTTGATATGAACATAGACATGTTTAAATGGATAAATACTGAAGCAATACTTGGATATAAGTTTGTGGCGCTAAATAGGCCTCTGATGGAAAAAAAATTAGAAATACATTTAATATTTTATATTATTTTTTTGACGAATTAAATGCCCACCTGAATAGATTATAGACGAGAGTTGTTTTACTAGAGATGGGCTTGCCACATTGTTCCTTGAATGGTGATGCAACATGAGCAAAGGTTTTCATAGAGCTTTTTTTATGATCCAAGACAATAGAGAAAATATAATTGAAATTCAAAGGGAAAGAGAAGAAAAAAAAGGATAATTTACGTGCAAGTCCTTAAAATATAACTAAACTCACAAATTAGTCTCTCATTAAAATTTTGATAACAAATTAATAATAAGTTTTGATTTGATACAACAAATAGATCCTTTTGTTAAAACGGTGATTATATTGCCGTTAGTTGTTTGAAAAATGACTACTATGCCCTTTTAAAAGAAGGAAAAAGAAATAAATAGTAATGGATACTGTGAAGATCTATCCCCTGTTTCTCTTCCTCGATCCGAGGATGTGGCGGTGAAGGATACTGCTGTGAAGGAGCTCTTCCAGTAAGAAGTTCCCATAACAAGACATCAAAACTCTGCACATCAGCCTTTTGAGAGAGTCTCTCGATTTCTTCCTTCTCTGGGTCTTGTATTCTCCCATTCTTGTTGTTGTATGAACTGGGTGTAGGCAGTGGCGGAGCCAGAAATTTTTCTTTGGTAGGGCACCACCGGCTGCGCCGCTGCGGCACTTTCATCCCCTTCAAAATATTTTTCGGTCGCAGATACGGCACGTGCCCCTTGCCGTACCCTCCCTCTGTCCCTGCCTAATATATAAAAAATTGAAATAGTGAATATTTTCAGTACTAAAATATGAATAAGTACATTCATGAAGTATCAGAAAAATCACTCTATTTTAATTTGATTAATATAATCCATACTCAGAATTCATTTTAAATTTAATTGAAATTTATTATAAATTTAATTGAAATTTATTACAAATTATTCAACCCGTCAAAAATTCAATTATTATAAACTGAATATACTAAATTTATTTAATTTTATATATTTTAATTAATAATTTACATAAAAATGCATTTTTCATTAATAATTTTTAGTTTTTAAAAAATTTAAAATTTATTTTTTAAATAAAAATATAAAATAATTGATAAATATTATTATAAAATATATATTTTATATGAAATTAATTATTTATATAAATAACTTCAAGTAAATTCATATGTATAATATTGTCCTAATCTTTGTAACGTACAAATTGGAGTCCATTTAATAAGGCTGATTTTACACAACTTTATTTTTTGTATTAATTATTACACTAATTAAATCCCTAAACAGAGTCAATAATGAACCACATAATCACGTGAGACATGACGTGGCCCAATTAAAACCCAAAATTCGGTGAACGTGCAGTGACCTTATTATTTCTCTCTTTTGACAGAATGAAATGCGCTGCCACCGTCTTCTGTTACAACAGCAACAGAAAAAAGATTTCACTTTTCCAGCTAAAAGAAATTCTCAATTTGCTCTCCCTCGAAAAAGCAGGCAATTGCGACTGCGGCAGCTCCAGCAGCGGTGAACGGAGGAGGCAAGGTGACTTCTCAAGCTTATTTGGAGAGTATTGCTGTGAAGGACACGAGGGTGTTAATCGCTGATCTCTGCCGCCAGTTCTACAACCTTGGATGGGTCTCTGGGACAGGTGGAAGCATCACCATCAAGGTCCACGATGATTCCATCCCTAAGCCTCAACAGCTTATCTTAATGTCCCCTTCTGGTAAATATTGTCGTTGCTATGCTATTCCCAAAATTGAGCTCCTCTGTTCATTTGTTTACATGTGTTGTCGGATTACTGCGCGGCACCACCGGGGGACGCTGCAACTGCACTGCTGCGGCACCACCGGCTGCGCCGCTGCGGCACCTTCATCCCCCTTCCAAGCATTTTCCGGTCGCCGGTACGGCACGTGCCCCCCCTTGCCGTACCGTCCCTCCGCCCCTGGGTGTAGGAGGTGGGATAACCCAAATCAGAAATTTAAGCAACTTCGTTCTTGTCAAGAAGCACATTTGAAGATTTCACATTTCCATGGGGATTTTTGATACACTGTATTCTTCATGAATCTTAATCAATCATTGAGCAGCTCTTAATACCAAGCTGATTCTCGTTGTCCAATCTAGATGAATCCTACCAAGACCTTAATTCCCTAATCACATGAAAATATACAACAATTGATAAAAATAAATGCTATTAATCAAAGTCATTAAAATCTCGTTAAAGAAACACTAACCAATGAAAAAAGTAACAAATTAACTATACAATTTTTAGGTTTTTAAAGCATCAATTAATATCAAATAGTGGATAATGAGTTATTTTTATTTTATTTCATCGTATGAATTCTACAATATACGATTTAAAAATGAAGATAAATAAAATAGAAAAAAATAACGTCAGAGTTCTATTGAGAATGTTTTCGGTGAAAGTCCTTAACATTTATCATTGAAGTTAGATTTAAGAAATTATTCCGTACAATTTTAATGATAGGAAATGTAAAAAAAAAAAAAAAAAAACAGAGAAGAGAAGCCAAAAAAAAAAAAGAAAAACCTCTTTATCATGGTCTGTTGAAAAAGAAAAAAAAAGAGAGAGGAGCCCATTTTCTAGGGTGGACTAGTCTCTAAAGAGTTTTATTGTTTTATCAAGTATTTTGTACGAAAAAGTGTTAATATGTTTCTTGGTATACTCTTAAGTAAGATTTGATTTATTTTTTAATTAAAATAATATTATAATATTTATATATTATCCATGCAGAATCTGTTTCTGTGCAATTAGAAATGAAAAAAATTAGCTTAAAATTTGAGAATTTTTAAAAAAAATGAGGGAAAAATAATCAAATAAAATTAAAAGTAGAAAATAGAATGACTACAAACTCACATCAGTAGAAGTTCATTTACACAAGTAATAGAGACCAAAAACAGAGATAGATACAGAGAGAGGTTTAGGAAGATTAATCATCAAAGTCCAGAAGAAAATGAGAAATATCGAAGAGAGTTTAGCTTTCTTATTTTTGAGGGTATTATTGTCATTAAAAAATTGATATCCCACTTAAATGAAAATTATATTTAAGGATAAATTTATTATCGAAATTTTAATAAGGAATTAATTTATGAATTTAGCTATTCCTCAGAGACTTACATATAAAATACTTAAAATTTCTTTTTTGAATTCAGGAAAAGTTTTTCTTGTTGACAGTTATAAGGGTGATGAGTTGGCATATTCGTAAATGTCAACTCTATGTCAGCTGCTGAATTTCGATGGGTCATGTTCAAGAGTCCATCACCTTGCTTGTAAGATTTATATTTATAAAAAAAAAATTTAAAAATAGATTTTTTAAATAGAATTATATAAAAAATAATTAAAATTATTATTAAAAATAGATAAGTTTGATTATTTTAAAATTATTTTTATTTGTAAATGGATATAAATATGAAAACAATATTTAAACAAATAATTTTTTTTATAAAAAAATTAATATAAAATAATAGTAAAAACATGTTGAAATTTTAGAACATTATATATTTATGAGAATATTTAGAGGTAGCTCTGCTAAGAGTATAAGAAAAATTGTATAAAAATTATTATAATGAAATGATATATTTTAGAAAAATATTTTTTAGTAAAATATTTTTTAATATATTTTTTAATATTTAGAGCATTCAGAAAAATTAATCACCAAAAAATATATTTTTTTAATTAAAAGAAAAATTAAGTTATTTTAAAGAAATGACTTTCTATTTTTAAAAAAGAGTAGGTTATTTTGTATTTTTTGAGAATCTTATTAATATTTTTATATAGATTTTTTTAAATATATTTTATTTTTTAAATTAAAATTAAATAATGAAAATAAATTAATTTATTGAAAAATATTTTTCTTGAAAATATTTTTTATAGAAAATATTGTTCACAAATACAAGTTATAAATAAATGAAGTTTTAAAATTTTTATTAATTATTTAAAATTGTGAGAATAATCTTTTTATGATAACAAAGACATTTTAAATTTTTTTGATGATAGTAAAAACACTTTAAAATATTTGAAGATTACCTTTGTGATAATATTTGAAGGTACTAATGTTGAAGCAAAATTAAATATATATATAACATTTTATATAATTTTATATATAATTTCAATATAAGAATTTTATTGCAATTTTTCTTTAAAAAATTATTTATTTAAATATTTAATTTTTTCATATATATATATATACATCTAAAAATTACAACAATCAAACTTATATGTTTTAATAATAATTGTAATTCTTTTTTATACTGTTTTTCTTAAAAAATTCTATTTTTAATTTTTTAATAAATTTAAATATTGTACAAGGAGGTCATGTTTGAGAGTTAAGACTCTTGAACATGGCCATCAATTAAAGTGTCAAATATGTCAACTCATCACTCTTATAACCTTTGTTTGACGGTTATATTATTGAACATAGCAGTTCCTAAGTATGACTATTAAATAAAGAAAAAATTTTCCTGAATTTGAAAATTTTTTTTTTCTATCCTTTGATTTTCAATTATATTTTTTTATTTTAAATCATAAAAAAAAAATTATTTTCATATATTATGGACAAAGGTAGAAAAAAAAAAGAATTAGTCTAAAAGAGATCGGCTAACACATGTTATAAGTTGTGGTATCATGGGGTTGAGGAATAAAAAATGAGGCGAGGATTATAATAGAACTAGAACTCAAAGACAAGGTAGTGTAAGTGAAGAAAAGTTCTCATCAGGTTGTTTATATATCTATCTATTTAAGTTATTAATCGATAACAAATGGGCTCCAGATAAATAAGAACACAACAACCCATTCTGAAGAGGTCCGGGCCAAACATAACATAGGCCCATAACGTATCATTTAGAGAGAACTGAGATCAACCAGGATCTAGTTTCATAGGCTAAACAGGGTTCAAAGGAGTCTAGGGGCAGTTAAGCTCAACCGATCATCAATGTCCATATGTGAGTAAAGCCCAAAATAATAGGGATCGTATTCCAAAAGGGTCAAAGAGAATTAAATAGCTGTCTAATAGGAATCATAACCTGGTACCGATAAACAAGCTATCCACATGAAAGTGGCAGTCGGATCAGGGTGTAGGACAGTGGAGGTACGCTCGAAAAAGACAAAAAGAAATAAGGATAAAAGAGGAGGGATCAATCAAAATAAGACTAAACTTACTAAAAAACACCTTAGCCAAAAAACTCATATTTGGATCTCAAGCATCAATTGACGCTGTCTGTGGGAATTAAAGGATCTTAATGTTACCACAGTCCTCACTCAACCACTTAACCACTGAGATCCATATGGCCAATCTCGGAGAAAACCACATAATGCTCACCCAAAGCGACCTTGCAAGCTCTACTACTCGTAACCCCCTTAGTATGAACAACCCAAGTTCAACCCAAGATAATCCACTATTCTCATTCTCTAGTCTACCAACTCCATCGCTTACATTACTGAATCACTCACTAAACTCAACAATAGCAACACCTCATAGCCCATTGTCCAACCAAAAACTCTAAAGCATGGTTTTGCGACTTCAGAACACCGCCAACTAGTTAGGCCAAATTCTACAGCAAAGAGGCCTTAATACCCCAAGTCATCAGAGCATGCTAGTAAAGCTTTATGACAGCGAACCTTACCCCACCCTCAATTGGCAGAACCTATAGCAGAGTAGCTGAAGGGCTGGAGGGGAGGCTGAAAGCAAGAAGAGAAAAAGAACCAACAGCATAATCTCGGAGTAAAGTGGTGTGAGATCTCATAGACAATGATATTGAGGAAAGATTTTCATCCGAGCTTGAGAGAGAAATGAGAGGCGAGGAGTACGAAAGAAATTGATACCACAAGGAGAAGGAGCCCAAAAATGATGATAGGGAGGTTGATAAGAAGCTAAAAACATTGAAGGAGTAGTTGCTCGCAGAACTTGGAGCCAGAGATAGTGTCGGTCTGATGTGGCCAACATCATCACCATTCACTAAGAGAATCCAGCTCGAGAGTATACCGAAGAAATTCATGATGCCAACGTTAGCCGCATATGATAGAACTAGGAATCCGCGAGATCATGTGTTGAACTACAAGACTTTCATGGAATTGCAAACACACTCCGATGCTTTATGTGTAAGGTTTTTCCCATGACATTGATGGGACCGACTCAAGCATGGTTCAACAGCCCAGAACCAAGAATTGTGAGGACCTTTTTCGACTTGGCCAACCTATTCATCTGAAGCTTCATAGCCAGCGCCCGGCTGGAAGAAAGACGATTTACTTTGAGATGATAACAGAGATGGAATGAGTCTTTAAGAGAATATGTGGCCAGATTCAATTCAAAAGCCTCACAAATACCTGACCTAGATGAGACAAGGTAGTAGAAGCCATGCAGTGAGGGACAATCTCTCCAGAATTCTTTGGATCCCTATGTAGAAAGCCACCAAGCACCTTGTCAGAGCTAATGAAGAGGGTTTAGAAATACATAAGGCAGGATGACACCCTGAACACTAGCAGATTTGCATAGGAGGACAAGGAGAGGGAGAGGAAGAGGAATTGATGACAGAAGGAAGAATATCATGGAGAGAAGAGCTGACAAGCGTCTAGAAGCACTGAATAGACACAAGTGGGAGAGAAAAGATCAGCGGCCATATCAAGCCTGTATTCTGATGGAGGTTACCCCATTGAATGCATCGCGAGTTGAAGTGCTCGTGGCGGTGCAAGACAAAAACTATGTGCAGTG
Organism: Manihot esculenta; assembly: GCF_001659605.2. Classification (NCBI taxonomy): domain Eukaryota; kingdom Viridiplantae; phylum Streptophyta; class Magnoliopsida; order Malpighiales; family Euphorbiaceae; genus Manihot; species Manihot esculenta. Next base: position 12,629,115 of record NC_035178.2, read on the forward strand.
GCCTAAACCCTTGAAAGTCGATCCAAAAAGAAGAGATCTAGACAAGTATTGTCAGTTCCACAGAACTCATGGTCACGACACAAATGATTACTACCAATTGATGCATGAGATTGAGAGATTGATCAAAAGGGGCCATCTCCAAAATTTTGTGAAGAAAGGGGAAGAGCAAAGGATACATCCCAGAGGAGCTGAGAAGGTGATAAGAAAGCTAGTCAGAGCCCTAGTGAATGATGGCTTTAGTGGCATGATCAATATGATAGTAGGAGGAACCGATGGCAAAATGAGCTGGAAAGGCAAGAAGAGAGGAAGGCACAGCGTCGAGAATGAGATGGAAGTTATGCAAGTCTTGGAGCATACTCCGATGACCATCTCTTTCTTCTCAGAAGACACACAGGGGATACAAATGCCATATGAAGACGCCTTAGTGATTGAAGTAGTTATTCATAACTTTTGAGTGTGGAAAGTATTGGTAGACGATGATAGCAAAGTGAACCTGCTTCCCTACCAGGGCTTTCAATAGATGAGGATACTTGAAGAAAAATTAGTAAGAGATTAGCAAAGTGGACCCAAGATACTCCACTATTCTCATTCTTTAGTCTACAAACCCCATCGCCTACATTACTGAATCACTCACTGAACTCAACAATAGCAACACCTCATAGCCCATTGTCTGACCAAAAACTCTAAAGCATGCAACTTCAGAACACTGCCAACTAGTTAGGCCAAATTCTACAGCAACGAGGCCTTAATACCCAAGTCGACAGAACATGCTAGTAGAGCTTGATGATAGTGAACCTTAACCCACCCTCAATTGACAGAACCTATAGCAGAGTAGCCGAAGGGCTGGAGGGGAGGTTGAAAGCAAGAAGAGAAAAAGAACCAACGGCACAATCTCGGAGTAAAATGGTGCGAGATCTTATAGAAAATGATATTGAGGAAAGTTTTCATCTGAGCCTGAGGGAGAAATGGGAGTTGAGGAGTACTTAAGAAATTGATACTACAAGGAGAAGAAGCCTAGAAATGATAATAGGGAGGTTGATCAGAAGCTAAAAAGATTGAAGGAGAATCTGCTCACAAAACTTGGAGCCAGAGATAGTGTTGATCCGATGTTGCCAATGTCATCACCATTCACTAAGAGAATCCAACTCGAGACTATACCGAAAAAATTCATTGATGCCAACGTTAGCAACATATGACAGAATTAGGAATCCACGAGATCACGTGCTGAACTACAAGACTTTTATGGAATTGCAAACACACTCCGATACTTTGTTGTGTAAGGTTTTTCCCATGACAATGATGTGACCGACTCAAACATGGTTCAATAGCCTAAAACCAAGAAGCATGAGGACCTTTTTTGACTTGGCCAACCTATTCATAGGAAGGTTCATAGCCAGTGCCCGGCTAGAAGAAAGACGATTTACTTTGAGACGATAATAGAGATGGAAAGAGTCTCTAAGAGAATACGTAGCCAGATTCAATTCAAAAGCCTCACAAATACCTTATCTAGATAAGACAAGGGTGGTAGAAGCCATGCAACGAGGGACAATCACTCCAGAATTCTTTGGATCCCTATGTAGAAAGCCACCAAGCACCTTGTTAGAGCTGATGAAGAGGGCTTAGAAATACATAAGGCAGGACGACATCTTGACCACTAGCATATTTGCACAGGATGTCATAAGTTCTTCTTACTAGCCCATCCGCATAAAAATGGCTAGACTGAGGTGACAAATAAGGCTATTCTCCAAGGATTGAGGAAGTGATTAAATGGAGCAAAAAAGAATTGGGCCGCAGAGCTATTCAACAATTTATGACATTTCGAACCACGCCACGAAGCCATGGGAGAGACCCCATTCTCATTGGCCTATGGAATAGAAGCAGTAGTCCTTGTAGAGTTGCAGGTCCCAACACATTGGATGCAATTTAATGATGAAGACCTCAATGGAGAAAAGCTAAGAAGCAACCTCGACGTCCTTGAGGAAATTAGAGATGAGGTACAAGTACGAACAACAGCTTACCAGCAAAGGCCAGCTAGATATTATAATAAAAAGGTCTGCGAGAGAAATTTAAAAGTGGGCGACTTATCTCTGAAAAGGCTAGAGGTAACCAGGAAGAGGGCTGCTGTGGAAAAACTAGCACCGAATTAGGAAAGATCGTCCTGAATTAAAAGGTCATCAATCCGGAAGTATACGGACTCGAAGATCTGCAAGGAAATCCAGAACCCCATTCTTGGAACATCCAACATTTGAAAATGTACTTTCAATAGAAAGATTGATGTAATATTTGATTCAATGGAAATAAAACTTCTTTTCTTATTTCTTTCAACTCTGAGAACTTTGGTTTGAAAATTTGGGCGTAACATAAAAGAAAAATCCAATCACAACAGGCACCGACCTTGAAAATTAGCCCATGGTGCCAAATAAGTTGAGTTGAGAAACAAGACAAAGAAAAAACCAACCAGGCAAGCACCGACCTCGAAAATTGACCCTTGGTACCAATAAGCCAATTTGAAGAAAAAGGCAAAGAGAAACCCAACCACAGTAGGCACTAGCCTTAAAAATTGACCCTTGATGCCAAATAAGCCGAGTTGAGGAACAAGATGAAGAAAAATCCAACCATGATAGGCACCAACCTCAAAAATTGACCCCTGGTGCCAAGTAACTGAGTTGAGGAACAACGCAAGAGAAAAACCTAACCACAGCAGGCATCGGCCTCGCGAATTAACCCCTGGTGCCAAATAAGCCGAGTTGAGGAACAAAGAAAAGAAAAAACCTAATCACAATAGGCATCAGTCTCAGAAATTGACCCCCTAGTGCCAAATAAGTCGAGTAAAGAAATAAAACAAGAAGACCCCAATTATGGCAAACACCAACCTCAGAATTGATCCCTGGTGCCAAGTAAGCTGAATTGAGAAGCAGGACAAAGAAAATCTTTACCTCGACAAACGTAATCCTTGAAAAAAAACTTCGATATCAAGTGAATAGAGTATTGCTTAACTCATGAAATTCAATGACGCCCGTTATGAAAATAGATTACATCATAAGATAACCCTTTTGTTAGCAAATAAGTCGAGCTCGATTACTTGCTCAAAAGATTAACCTAAGTTAGTTTGAGAATAAAATATTAGTTGATGACATCCCAATTAACAAAGGAGTACATTAAAATTCTAAGCGTATTAAAATAACATATCTCAAATGGTATCAACAAGACAATTAGATTCTATAGATAGCCTAGAAAATTCAAAATTTTATTTCATTCATTGTTTAGCTACATCAGTAGAATTGGTAACAGAAGCAGTAGGGGAATGGGAAGCAGAACTAATCAAATCATCGTTAATAGGAGACCGGGAAGGATCAATTGTCGGCTGAGTAGGAGGCAAGGTGAGAGGACCCTTCGGGAGGTGCTTATCATCTTCTCCATAATGGACCTACTCACCGCCGGAGTTAAATTCAGGAGCTCGCAAGTCAGTCAATGGAACAAATGGGGCATCTCGAGCAGCTTTAAGGCCCTGATTGTAGCCTGTGGAGAATATGCAAAAGGCCTCCTCATAAATCTTTTTCCTCAGCTCCTACAAGTTCTTGAACTCTTGGACTCGCTCCTCGCAGGCCTGATTAACCTTGTCTTCAGTAACCTTAGCATCCCTCATCAAAGAAGCACACCTGCCTTCCAGAATGGAGACCTCGTGGCGAAGTTGCTGTTGTTGGAGTTAGAAATTCTCCATAAAAAGAGTTAGGCCCTTTAGATCCTCAGCTTGTTTGCTGAGCTCGTTCTGAAGCACAGTGATGCGGGCCATAACTTCATCGTGCTACCTTTGTGTCTCTTCTAAGGAACACAGTTGAGCGAAGGCCTCATCCCATAGGAGCTCTATTGCAGATGCTCGCTGGAATGACTAGATGGTCTCTTCCTTTAACTCTAATTGCTTGGTAAGGTCGGTGACTTGCCCCTTGAAGTTGATAATATGCTCATGAGACACTACTGTGGCAGCTAAGTTTTTATCTTGTCGCGCCTCCTCAATATGACGGTCCACAGAGCTTTGAATAAATCGATTTCGAGCATCAGTCTAATGAGGCTACTACAAAATATTTACTCATGGGTGGGGCAAGCTCTTCTATTTTGGTTCATGCTTTCTCTTGGCTATATGGTTCGTCCGGGGGAGAGATCGAGCTTCAAGAAATAGTGAATGTCCTTATCAATACACAAATGTATAACTCCCCAGGAATTTTAATCGTGCTTATATTCATCACTGTAGGAATTGGGTTCAAGCTTTCCCTAGCCCCTTCTCATCAATGGACTTTATGAAAGTTCCTAAGTACTGCCAAAAGGAAAATGATGTCAATGAATAGGAAATAGAACTAAAATGATGAAAGTAAGGGAGGACGGCTTACCATGAGGAGCAACTCTCTCAAATTGTCCCCAAGATCCTCTAAAGAACACGAACTGCAAGCTAATTGCTGCTTAGTAGAGCAAGCCAGACTGCATATGACTCCTAGAAAATGAGAGTCTGAAACATCTGGTACCCCGCCGAAGACCTTATTACACAGTAACTTCATTATAGAGGCTAGTGTGAAACATCATCCATCTCGCCAGAATTCAACACATCATTGTCTAGGGCGGAAGACAGGCTAATAAGGTTCTCCACGACCTTCTTCCCTTTATCGGCAGCAGAGGAAGGCCGACCTCAGCAAAGATGGAGGTCTAGCCTATTTAGCTGGACGATCCCCGATGACTATGTTTCTTACGACAGAAGGAGGAGGTGAAGCATTTTGAACAAGAGAATCCATGCCTTTCTCCGAACTCTCCTTCCTCGATTCACTAACGACGATAAGGTCTATGGGGACCGTCTTAGAGGTAGCTGAATGGGAGCCCTCTAAGGTCAACACCAAAGCTAGTGAAGACGCAAGATTGCGAGCAAAGGATCTGACATATGATAGAGGAGTTATAGCATAGAAGACCTCCCTGGTGATGTCGACAACAGAATTAATAGCTCGAAAAGCTAACAATGTCTCTTTAAGATTTTCCTTAGACAGGGTAAAGTTCATGGAAGACTTGAATTTTTCCATTGGCATGGTAGAAAGTGCATAGAGAAAGAAAGAGGAAAATTCAGTTAGAACTAGGTACAGAAAAAGAAAAATTCAGAGGAAAAAACTCAGAAATACCAGCTTGATGATAGTCCTTCAAGGAGGACATGAACAAGCACTTTTCGACATCATATTTTTTTTCCCTATAGAGGTAAGTCAAAAAAAGCAGATCTGATCTATAAGGTTCAACCTAGGAAATTCATTGCAGTCTTGAGATATTTCCCCCCAAGATAGGTCAACATCCCATTCGACCCCATAACTCTCTTTCAGCTCGACGAATGCAAAGTGTTCTATCCAGCCCTTGATTGAATCTTTATAACCAGTAAAGATGGAGAACCCCACTCGGGGACCGAAATAATAGAATCCATTGTTGGACCTAATTAAATGAAAGAAAGTAGAAAATAGGTCGTCGGAAGGAGTGAAACCCTAACACAAATAAACAGACCAAAAATAGCTCATGAATAAGATAGAATTGGGTGTCAACATTCTGGGAGTTACCTCATAATATTGAAAAATCTCGATGAAAAAAGAGGTGAAAGGGAAAGCTAACCTGAATTCATATTGCTTGAGAAAAAATACCAAATTATGCCCCTCCTGAGCGTCTACCAAACCCCTAAGAGATAGGTCAAACAGAAATATTCTCTCATACTTAATGGAGCCCTAATTCTAAGGATTTTGATATCTATGAAGTCTTTGGAAAGATGTTAGAGCAATGAAGACGGAGTGGCAGAAGAGACCAAGTCTTCCACTGCCAAAATTTCAATAGGAGCCATAAGAAGGGCAAACCTCTTATTGGAGAAGCGAGATTATAGAGGAAGGGAAAGAAGAATCAGGCAGAGGTGTTTGCATGCACAAATTTGGTCTCTTTTGCTGTTTTTCTCCAAATCCCTCAAAGTTTTCCTATTTTTCTGCTATGGTTTGGAAGTTGGAGTTTGAATCTAGGGGTTTAAACCGTGGAGACCTTCTGAGAGTAGTTTTTTCCCTCTTCTACAAGCTTTGGTTGCTGAAAGGTCCTTGCATGTGAGTTTTGTGGTGTTTTGGGAGGCTGAATGCTAGGGCAAAATTGGGTTCTGCCTAAACTGGAGAAGAAAGGTTCGGCCGCCGAACCTGCTTATGGAGGCAGCCTTTTAGCCGCCTAACCTGCCTCCGAAGATTCCAACCTTCGGATCTGTGTGGGGTTTAGGCCGTCGAACATGCCCTCGAAAGTTATTGACTTTCGGATCTATGAGGGACCTTCAGCTGCCGAACCTGCCGTCGAAAGTCTCCTGTCCAGCCTTTTTGAAATAGCCCGGCCAGAACTGGCCCAAATAAATTTTGGACCCACTTTCCACTTGGCCCAAAATGGTTAACCCAAGTTATTTAGTGGTTTTGTGCTAGCTATTATATACAATTCAGAATTGCTGTATTCTACCGATGTGGAACGTCCCCCGCATCCAAGCAAGCAGCTGACCGTTACACTCAGTCCTACTAAATTTGTGACGTCCTCGTCGCAACTGAATCGAATACAATTGCTAACCAGGACCGGATCCTCAGGTATTGTGGTTCGCTAGTACCTTGGGTGGCTCCACCTTGTCTCAAACGAGCAGCCATTTCCTCGCAGGTCCACTAGCTTCGCACAATTTATCTGACCCAGGGTGACTCTGATACCAATTGAAACAGTCCGGCCGGAACTGGCTCAAATAACTTTTGGACCCACTTTCCACTTGACCCAAAATGGTTAACGCAAGTTATTTAGTAGTTTCGTGCTAGCTATTATATACAATTCGAAATTGTCGTATTCCGCCGATGTGGGACGTCTCCCGCATCCAAGCAAGCAGCTGACCGTTACACTTTCCCTGCCTGCTTTTTATGTATGTTCTGGTATGTTTTTAGGGGTTCTTGGGGAGTTGTTTAGAGTTTCGTAAAAGTTATGTTTGGTCCCTCATTTGAGTCCATCTGTGTAGGATCGGACTTAGAAGACCGTAGAGGCCTGCAGTGAGATAACTGTACCAGATTTAGGCGAGCGTCAACCAGAGGTGAGTAGAACAGAACTGATTTATTATTTTAAAGAAATCAAACCTTTGAAGTATGCTCATGCATCACGAATGCCATGTATATGTATTAGGTTGTTTGCGTTAGAATTCACGAATATGATGCATTGCATAATTTACTATTATTGTGGATGGATGTTGGATGACCCACTAGCCCTCGAGTATGCTATGTTATGATGTATATGGAAGTCCAGATCGAGGTCCATTCTATGCCCCTAGCAATATGTAAGAGAAAGTCTAGGTCGAGACCCATTCTATGCCCCTGGCACTATGGATTTATTATGTTATATTATGTTTAAGAGGAAGTCCTGAGGAGCACCCGTTGTGGGCCGGCACTAGTGAAATTTATAGAGGGTTACTAGTGACAAATCCATCTTGATGTGAATTGTTTGTGTTGTGACACATTTCATTTTCAATCATATATTTGTTGAACTGTTTTTTATATTCTGCTCACTAGGCTCTTGTAGCTTATCCTGTTCCCCTAACTCTAAGTTTGCAGGATCAGAGTTAGCTCGGGAAAGTCGGTTGAGTTGCTGGTATAGCCTTTTGTAATAGTATAGATGTGGACATGTATTATTTTATAGTTTTAGAATTGTGCTTTGCCTTGGTGTTTGTTCTTGTAATCCCTATTTACATGATCCTTATGTAAAAATTTTAAATTATAAGTTATGCTTGAATTGAGCTTGAGGCATGTTATGTTGACCATACTAGAGCATTTGATGAGTGCTCTAGTATGGGTTTTTATGTTTTCTGATTTGATACATGCATAGGTCGAGTCTTGATTCATGAAATATTTTATGTTTTTGTTATATCGTGTGATCATATATGGGATTTTATCAGGTATAACAGGATGTTTAGTAGGCTTGCTACGGGCTTCGGCGACCTTAAGTCGATCTGAACCCTAGCGCCGGTAGCAGTCTGATTCTCGGGTCGTTGTGAAAAGCAAAATTTAAAATCAGAAAAAGACGAAAGAGACGACACCTATCAAAGTTCTTCTCTCGAGCCAAGCAAAATTAAATGAAATATCAAAGTTTACTCCCTCACAAATTATGAAATAATTGGTAAGAAAGTAAAGGGGCATTTGATAACAAATGGGCCCCAGACTAATAGAAACACAGTAGCCCACACTGAAGAGGCCCGGGGGAAACATAACATAGGCCCATAACGTATCACTTAGAGGAAACTGAGACCAACCAAGATATGGTTTCATGGGCTGGACTTGGTTCAAAGGAGTCCAGAGACAGTTAGGCCCAGCCGATCATCAACATCCTTAGGTGAGCAATACCCGAAATAATAGGGATCATATTCCAAAAGGGTCAAAAAGAATTATATAGTCGCCTGACAAGAATCAGAACCCGGTACCCACAAGCAGGCTATCCGTATGAAAGCAGCAGTCGAGTTAGAGCATTGGATGAAAATCTGTTAGTAAATTTTAATATAAAAACTTTTGTGTAGAAATTTACCAACGAATTTGAAATCCGTTGGTAATCTATTAGTATTAGTAACGGATTTCAAAATCCGTTGGTACTTTATAAATATATAGAATAAGTAGTGTTGAAATTTACTAACGGACTTGAAATCCGTTAGTGAATTATGTTAGTAAATTTAAAAAAATGTTTAAATTATTAACGGACTCTAAATCCGTTAGTAATGTGTTTAAAAAATTACTAACATATTTGAAAATTCGTTACTAAATTTTATCATTTAATTAGTAAGTAAAAAAATTGTTGAATTTACTAGCGAATTTGAAATCCATTAATAAGCCGTTGGTAAATTCAAAATGACATCCGCGTAAAATTTTCGCGTTCTTTTTTTAAAAACCCATATTTTTCTATTACTAATAGATTTACTAACCGATTTCAAATCTGTTGGTAATTTTTGAAAGGAAAAAAGCCCGCTTTTATTTTTAAAATTTAGTAACGGATTCAAATCCGTTAGTAATCCGTATTTATAAATATAATACCTCATCTTCTCCTTTTATCATTCATTCATTTTATCATTTTTATTTCTTTTATTTTCTTTCCCTTTCTCTCATTTTCTTTCTTTCTCTCATTTTCTTTCTTTTTCTATTACTTTCTTTCATTTCACTTTCTTATCTCATTATTTTCTTCTCATTTTTTTTCTATTATTTTTCTTTCATCTCTTATCCTTTTTTATCTCATTCTCTTCTCTTTTATTATTTTATTTATTTTCCTCCATAATTTTCCTTTCACTTTCTTCATTTTCTTTTCCATTATTTTCTTCCCTTTCTTCTCTTGTTCTTCATTCTCTCTATAATTATCTCAATTTTTTCTTCTCATTCTTTTCCTATTATTTTCCTTCCATCTCTTATCCTTTTTTTTTTATCTCATTCTCTTCCCTCTTCTATTATTTTCTTTACTTCCCTCTTCCATTATTTTCTTTATTTCCCTCCATAATTTTCCTTTCGCTTTCTCCATTTTCTTTTCCATTATTTTTTCCCCTTTTTCTCAATTCTTCATTTCTTCTATAGTTATCATTTATATTATTTCCTTTCATATTATTTTCTTCTATCATTTTCTTTCTATCTATATTTTTTCTATTATTTTCTCTTCATTTATTTTCTTCTCTAATCATTTTCTCTTTTTTCTTTCTTTTTTTTATTATCATTTTCTCTCATTTACTTTTCTCTTATTTCCACTTTCTATATATTTCTAATAAATATTGGACATAAATAAAAAAATTTAGTAACAATAATAATATAATTTTATATCTTATTGAATTAATAAAAATAATATTAATAATAAAATTTATTATTTAGTCGAAATAATAATTATTTTAAAATTATTTAAATTTTTAATAGATTTACTAACGGATTTCAATCCGTTGGTAATTTACTAACGAATTTACCAACGGATTTAAATCTGTTATTAAATTATTTTTCTCTTAATATAATAACGGATTTAAAATCTATTAGTAATAATAACAGAAATTCTGTTAATAAATTCGTTAGTATTACCAACGGACTTGGAAAGCCGTTGGTAAAAATTTACCAACGAGTTTTTTAATAACGAATCGCAATCCATTAGAAATCCGTTGGTAATTTGTTTACCAATGGGTTTTTATAGGATTACCAATAGAAAAATTCATTAGTAATCCTGAAATTTTTTGTAGTGGTAAGTTCTGAGATACATTAGTTTAAGGGATTCTTAATAATTATCAGGTTTTTGCTAAAAGGCGAATTGAATGGTCATGCAGGTAATAGCAAATATGGCTTTGAACATTGACGATTTAACCAAAAAAATCTAAGAAGGGCCTATGCTGAATCCAGCTTACCTCTCAAATTCAGATTTGGTCATATTCGGTCAAAATATGCAAAAATTAGTCAAATCCAATTCATCTAGCCCGGTTCACATAGACTAAGCCGGACAGTAGAATTGTAAATGACTCAAACTGTTCGTGAGTTATTCTCAACTCGACTCGATAAAAATTTAACCGGATTTGGCTTAATTTTTAAATGAGTCAAATTTGAACTTAATTTTTAATTTCGTTAAGTAAATGAGCGGAAGTTAAATTTCATATGGCCCGGGCATGAAATGCCTTGGAAACTTCTTGTGGAATGGGACTGACACCCGGTTGGTCAACCTGGCGTATACCCGCCTTGTGATTTGGGCATGAAATGCCTTAGAAACTTTTTTTTGAAGTGAAATTGTTATCCGGTTGGTCGGCTTGGTGTATATTTTGCTTGTGGCCTGGCATGAAATGTCTTAGAAACTTCTTATAAAGCGGGACTGTCACCCGGTTGGTTGGTTTGGCTTATACTCGCCTTGTGGCCTGGCATAAAATGCCTTAGAAACTTCTTGTGGAGCAAACTATCACCCGATTGGTCGATCTAGCGTATACTCGCCTTATGGTTTGGCATGAAATGCCTTAGAAACTTCTTGTGGAATGAGACTTGACACCCGGTTGGTCGGCTTGGCGAATACTCACCTTGTGGCTTAGCATGAAATGTCTTAGAAACTTCTTGTGGAGCTAGACTATCACCCGGTTGGTCGACTTGGCATATGCTCGCTTTATGGCCTGGTATGAAATGCCTTAAAAACTTCTTGTGAAATGGGACTTGACACCCGGTTGGTTAGTCTGGCGTATAGCCGCCTTGAAAATTTTGTTTATCGAGACTAACATCTAGTCATGCCTTGTGGCTTGTTGGCATAAAATGCTTTAGTTGATCGAGACTAACACCCGGATATATGCCTGGCGGATTCCCCCCTTGTGGTTTTAAAATTTTTGTTTATCGGGACTAATACCTGGTCGTATGCTTGGCGGGTTCCCACATTGTGGCTTACTATAAATGCATTGTTTAATGGGTCTAATGCCTAATCTTTTGGCTTGGCAGATTTTCGCCTTGTGGCATGGCATAAATGCTTTGATTAGTGGGTCTAATGCCCGATCTTTTGGCCCAGAGGATTTCTACCTTATGGCTTGGCATGAGTGTCTTGATTAGTGGTCCCGGTCTTCTGACTTGTGGCTGACATGAGTACCTTGATTAGTGAGTCCAACGTCTGGTCTTCTGGCCTTTAATGCATGTTCTTTAATCCTTTTGAACAAAGTAATCCTATCGTTCCTTGTCACTGAATAACACATGAAAAAATATATTGTTAATTGTTATTGTTAAAATTTTCTCAGATTACAAAATTTTAGGAGTGGGGAATGACTCGGCCATCTAGCTTGGCCAGCTTATAAGACCCTAGACGAATAACCTTCAGGACCTTAAACGGTCTTTTTTAGTTTTTACCCAACTTATCAGACTCGATATCTGTTGCATCTATTTTTTTAAGGACTAAGTCCCCCACATTAAAAGCAAGTGGCTTGACCTTACTGTTGAACATTCTGGACATTTTGCTTCTGTAAACTGCAATTTTGATTGCAGCCTTTTCTCATAAACACTCGACTTGATTCAAATTGAATTGCATTTCTTTAGGACTTTCTGAAATCTCAGGGCGCTTGCATGCTCTTGACATTATTGACACCTCTTGACAAGCTCTTTTGCATCTTTCATTATCATTGGCTAGTAATATCTCTGTCTGAATATTTTTTGGCCGATTGTCCGAGCTCCTTTATCGTTTCCACAATTACCTTCATGAATGTTTTTGAGAATTTCTCGGCCCTCATCTTCCGGTACGCATCGTAACCATGGTTGAGTTGAGAATTTCTTGTACAACCGACCATTAATTAGTACGTATTTAGAGGATTTTTTATTACCTATTTAGCCAACCATTCATTGGTCGGTAGATCATCCTGTGTCAAAAACTTGTACACGAGTATCATCCACGGTTCTCCTTTCTCTGTCGCTACCATTTTTGGCCAGAAAATTGGCTTCTTCATTATCACCTCTAGCCACCTAGTAATGTTCACAGTTGCCCTCATTGGTAGTAATCTTAGCAGCAACTCATGAATCGCCGGCCATTTCGAGAGAGGAATGAGGGATTTCCTTTTAAGAGAAAAGGATTAAGAGACCGGTTTTAATCCAGATGAATAAAGAGAATTCAATAGAGTTTCCAGCAACAGAACCAAATGATGTTTTTAAAACAAAATTGATGATATAGCTAAAATAGAGTTGGACTGTGATTGGTTAATCCTGCAAGAAAGAGATGTGACGTGGTTAACGCCTACGGCAGTCACTCCAACGCTCAATTCAGTAAACTGAAGAATGAGGCGAGTATAAGGAGTTACTTAGAACTCAAGAGTAGTTGTGTAGAATTGCATACCTTTATATCTATGATCATTGGCTTTTATACTATAAGAGGATGGAGTTAATTATTGTATTTTCTGAAAATCCGGTAATGATGTGGTCAGCTCGTTGATAAGTGATCTCGCCGGCTAATTAGTTGGGGATCCTGTAATTATAGGTGTAAAAGGGGGTTTATTGGATTATAGCCGCTAACGGTAGCTTCCTGTAAAGACTCGGACCTCTCTAGGAGAGGGTGAGTCTTTGACGAAGAGCCAAACTGAAACCGACCTGAAGCGTCCAGGTCTTTTTTTTTTCTCATGGGACCGAACATCATTTGATCAGACTCTTGCCACGTGATTCTATCTTCGAGTGTCAGCACATACTCTTCTTTGGGTGATTATTGTGTAATATCACTCTCTTTAACCGGTTGACTAATAGAATTATGGATGGAAAAACTTTCAATTTGGACGGATTGATTATATAGGAATTTAAATATTTAATTTTAGAAATATAAAGATCAATTTATTAATTACGTTAAAATTTAAAGATTAAAATATAATTTATTCTAAATTAAATTATAAAATATCTCATATAATTATCCAAAAATTAGAGCTATTTAATAAGCATTCCTTAATTAGTTTAAAAATTAAGGAGAAATTATTAAAGTATTTCGATTGATTTTAATATTTATAATTAATTAATTAATAAATAATTTAAAATTAACTTTCCATTATCATAAAATTGAAATTGTCTAATATTGATTTTTTTAATAAAATATATATTTTAATATTTTTATCTATTAATAACTTTAATTTTAACTATAACTTAATAAATATCTAAATTTTAAACATCATCACTTTTAAACCCTTATACTTAAAAAAAAAATTTATTTTTAACATTTAAATTTTAAAAAAAATCTATTTTTAAACAGAATTTTAAAATTATAAATTTAATTATGGATTTAAAAAATTAATTTTGAAATAACTTTAAAAGTATGAATTTAATAAAATTATATTTAAAAGTATTTTTTTTAAATTTAAAAATTTATTAAGTTATAGTTAAAATTAAAATATTTAATAAATAAAAATATTAAAATACAAATACATAATTATATATTTAGCCATTTTCTACCTTAAATAAATGCTTTGTTTGTTTCTTTAAATTTAGTTTATTTTCTCCTTCAATTAATTTTCATTTCAGTACATTTAAAATCTCTTATTTTATTTATTCAAAATAAATAATTTTCTCTTTATGGTATCCATCCTGTTCACCACCACCGTTATAATTTATTTTATTTCAGAAAACAGTAAACACTTATCGATCTACGTAGGAATTCAGCTCAAGATCTTTGAATCACCCTGCAAAAATCAAGATAGGATAACGAGTAATTTTCAAATTTAAAGCGGCTCACCTTGCCAGCCCACTTGACATAATCAATTTGCAGAATAATAGGGGAAACGATCCGAGACAGCACCATACAAATTGGTATTTAGAAATGTTAAATTGGCTCATGTTGAGTAAATGAATTAAATTTAAATTTATTGATATCTGATTTAAATTTAAAATTATAAAATTTCAATTCAATTCAAATGTTAAATAATTTTAACGAATTAAAAATTGATTTGAGTTGGTTCATGTATACCATACTTAAAACTGAAGCCCACATAAGATCAGTAAAAAGAAATTAATCCTGCTGTAAGAAAAAATTTAAATAAACTTTTATTAAATTATATATTATTACATTTCTTAAAAAATAAAATTTTTATAAATAGAAAATACTATAAATTTTTTCATTTTAAATAAAAAATTAAATTAAATTTTTATAAAATTTTTTATTTCAAATTAAAAGAATAGGAAACGGAGACACGATAATGGAATCAACCCTAGGCAATTAAACGTGCTGGTTAAACAAATTGATAAACTCATTAACCTTGGCCTCCAAATCATCATCTACCTCTATCGCATTAACAAGATTCCCCGTCGTCTTCTCCAATTTGAGCAAAAAGAAAAAAAGCATACTTTGGTTAAAGCAAGATTTCTTCATTCCCTTAGGAGGAGGAAAAGAAAATTAAAAAAAAAAAAAAGAAACCGTCTAAATTACATTCCTACCAAGAAAAAGAGGGAATATTTTATTTGTATTTATTTATATTAATTCTAAATATCATGTATTAGCGCCCACAGAGGAAAAGAATGATACTTTGGCAACTTATGAGTAGCTGCATCCACCTTTCCATGTATTACTGCCTCCCTTTTCTCCTCAGCTTTCCCTTTAGCAGACTCCTTAGCTTCTTCCACTGCCTTCTCATCATTATTCTCTCGGAAATTACTCATAACCACCATCTCTTTGGCATGTTCGTAAGCATCAGCAGCTGCCTTCCACACAAACCCAACAACTTTCTGTCCTCCTTTTTCTTGCTGTTGCTGCTGTTCCATGTCCATTTTTGCCCTTGAAGACATATAGCCTAGTTTTCTAGCTAGCACTCGTCTCAAAACTTAACAATACACAAGACCCAGATTCTTCACTTGAAAGAAAAAGAACTAATACGTTAATATTGATGAAAATTGCAGGAATTTAGGATTATATAGAGAGAAATCTGAATATTATAGGGAGAAGACGAGGAGAGAGTAAAATCATGAAAGGATGCTGATGAAGTCAGAATTAGCTTCTTGAAGGTCTTAAAATCTTGTCTTATTGAAGGTCTTAGATAAGGTGGTAGAGCTTTTCAAATCCATCTCAAGCAGATCGATTTCTACGTACTTGAGAATTAGTAAGCTGCATGGTGCATATGTGGAAGTGTATCCTTTATAGTTAAGAATGAGGTGTCCTGAAACATAAATAGTATTGTGGTTGTTCTACACGTTTCAGTAGATTTATGCATTCATTCCCCAACACATCTGCCTGATCAGATAAGGGGATAAAAAAACACCAAACCCATAAAGAAGGCTATGTTGACAAGAATTTCATATGACAAAAGTAGAATAAAACAAAATCTGCATAGGGTCCAAGAAAAGGCCGCTAATGACGTCATTTTTTTATTTAGATTTAACATATAAATATATGGATTTCATATATTTTATGCGAATTCTATTATAATGACTCGCATAGAATAGATCTTTTACTGCTCTAATAAGCAACAAGCTACTTGCAAATTTGTTTGCCATTTTGTTCTCCTTTGAGGTCTACACTAAGATCCGTTCCCTCAGATTTTCCCTCAACTTGCGAGAAAAAGGGATTGGTTTCTCTGAAAATAGGAACAGAGGGTACCTTGCCAGACTCGGAAATTCGTCTAACTGCACTGCAGAGGCTAGTATACTTTGTAACCACATCCTTGTATAGACTTAGCAATTTCTCCACATCTTTAACTGTCAATTCACCCGCCTCAGCTTCCATGTAGGGATAATGTGATGTGCCTGATGATTTAAAAAACAGTTAAATATGGTTAAATGAATAAAAAATTATCTCCTTCCCCATATATCTTCATTAATCTTTAAGAATATAAATGGGAAGAACAACTAAGAAAATAGAAACTCTTAGGTCGGGTTAGCCTTTCTTCTCTATTTATGGCTTATTTGAAAGATAATACAGTACTTCTTGATTAGATGAATAATACTTGAAAAGGATGAACTGCTAATAGTTCTCCGAACCCGCTAATTAGTAAATCATTTATTTTCTGCTAATTAGTTAATTATATACCTATTTTAATCAACGTTGTTGAATAAAAAAATTTAAATATTTAAAATAATTCATATTTATATTCAACACTTTAAATCTTAAATAACTAAATTTTTAAATTTGTCAGTTAAGAGCATTAAATAGAATTTAGAAAAATTAATAATAAATTACAATATAATTCCTAAAATTCTATTTAACTAATAAAATAATCTTTAAATATATATTTTTATTACAATAATATCATTTTTTGTTAATCCTATTATTTATTTCCTATTTCCACGTTTATATAATATTATATATTATTAAAAAAACTTAAAATATGACAAAAAAAATTTTACAATTTAAAACATATGATATTTTATTTTATTTAAAATATTATTAATAGAAAATAAAATTTTCCAAGTATAAATTATGTATTGAGTGTAAAAATAAAATATTTTAATATATATTATTTATATGTGGTATTTTATATAATATGAATTTATTTATAATAAATATTTATAATATATTTAATATTACATATAATAAATATAAGACATTTAATTTCAATATAAAATTTAAATTAAAAGATTATATGTTTTATTAATAATATAACATTTGAAGGACTATATTGTGATTTGTTATTAATTTTTTAAAATTCAATTTAATTTTCTTAGTTACAATTATGGCAAATTGAAAAAGTTTGACTTCACCTTCCAATATTTAAAATGCTGATTTATGAATTTTTTTATCCAATACCCCTTTAATTAATAGTGTATAGTAGATATATCAGGTTATCATTTTAAACCCCGAGATATTATTACAGTGAGTGATGAATAAACATCCAGAGCTATGATTCACAATATCTTGATTCACGCCCCCCAATAAATTGAAATAGATTACCGTATCCAAAACAATGCAAAACCAAATAGTTGGTCATTGGAAAGTGGCCATATAGATTAAGAAAAGAATGTTCAGGAAAGTAATATTTTGTCAGTTTACAAACTCACCATTCATAATTGTTTCTCTGTCGTCCATGCTTGTTGAAGTACCAGGACATGTCTCTGCTCCTAAATCTGTCATTTCATATGATCTGGATGATGGTTCCACTTGTGATTCCTTGTTGGCCAACCTTGCTGCTTGCATGCTCTGCTCGAATTCAATTTCATCCATGGAAATAGACTTGGCAGTTAAGTCAACAATAAAGGATTTAGCTGATACAAGATTTGTGAAATAATAGGCTGCTTCAGAGATCAGCTTTGCCTGCCTACGATACAATTGGATGAATTTGAGGTTGGAGTGCAACTGAGGAGGATTGGCCTGCTCAACAAACTAATTAATCTTTTTCGTGCAAGACCATATTACATATGCAACATTGAAAATTACACAAAGTGGAACCTTCATCTATGTAACCAACACAAGCACACAAAACACACATACAAAATGCCTATCATTTGGAACCACTTATGGCTATTTTATCCATCACACAACTAGTGCATTTGTAAAAACAAATCCTTGTGTCTCCCTATGGAATTTGGAGTTTGGACCACCACAATAAGTTCCAAGCAGAATATGTCAGAAGACACTAACTGATGGAAGTAAGAAACTTGGACATCAAAGTTCTAACAAGTTATTATTTGGAACTGTGTACCGATGGAATTAAATCCTTAAGAGCCTCCTAAAGATATTCAGACCATCGTAAAGATTAAAATATTTTGGAAAAAGAAGTAAAAGCCATGGAAATGGAAAACAAAGGGATGAATGCCCATATAATATGCAATAGTAGCCCAAAGACACTGTTTTAGGAAGAAATGAAAAATATTAACCCACTGCGTGGCAATGTTTCCTTTTGAAAGGAAAGAATTCAAATGAATTCTAGCAAAATTATGCATGAATCATTTTTTTTAGAAATACAAATTTTGTAAGTTAAAAAAAAAAAATCATTTCTTCCATTTCAAACAAAGAATTTGATAGAAAAGAATTCAATTGAATTGAATTCTTGTGAAACCTTTTATTCCAAACAGGGGCTAAGAATTAGTAATGATTTCAATTAGAGGAATAAATCACTTCAAGCGTCCATGCCTTGGGAAAAAAATGTAGTATTAGTGCTTGAGAGAAAAAGTCGAGAAGGAAAATTTTTGTCATTTGAAACCCTTTTCAAAATCAACCAAAAAAATGGCACAGAAACAATAATCCAAAATAGGAAAGTGATGGTAAGCAGAATGGCTTATTTACCAAGAAGAGCTTGCCTTGATCGTAACATATATGAGAACAGGAAGAAAGTCATCAGCTCCTCCCAGAGCATGATTTTCTGAAATCGATGCATTGAGCAGCAAATTATTGATGACTCTACAACAGCTCATAATACACAGAAGCTTTTCACGGGGAGCCTTGAAAGCATTGATCTTCAGTAGTTCCTTTTCTGCAAGCTAGGAAAAGGTGGAGTATTATGGCTAGTGTTTTTAGAGAACAATTATGACCATCTACTGAAAAATCTCCTCTTCCCCTCTAGGAAAGAAGAAGACAGAGTGGCTCAATATTGAAGTAAACTAAATTAAAAAAAAAAGAGAGAAAATATTTACTATGGTGCTGTATAGATAATTAGTGTGGAGATCTTACCTAAGGGGTTGTACAGACATTGCAGCTACTGAGTGATATTCTAGAAGTCCCAGCATAATAAATCATTCAACTTCTTAAGTTAAATAGTTCTATACATAATTCCCATTCCAAACCACAATCTAAAGAATAAACTGAAAAAAAGAGGGGATTATTATTTAATGAATGAAAAGCTGATTCAGACTAGTTGGAACAAGTTCAAGCTCTGGTAAAAGCATGTTTAACAACTTATAAACTTTTTTAATTATGATCAAGATTTCACAAAGATCTACTTGGAACTCCACTGAGCACTTGCTAGTATAGTCTTACATGCTTGTGTATTTCAGTGAATTAGCTGCTGGTTCAATATTTTTCAGCTTTAAGACAGCTATTTCACAATTTCCAACTTTGACAGAATAAGATGGTTGGATTTGATGTCTTCAGGATTTAATTATGAGAATTTCTAGGAAATTTTGGTTTTATGTGGGAGTCCAAATCCTTATATTATCAGGACTAGTTTTTGGAATCCAATGTTTTAAAGGTTTATGGTTTACTCATCAGCCTATGAATAGCCAAGCTTGTAACCCTTTACTGATGGGTTTGTGAGGTGCAATTCAACTCTAATTGTGATGCCTGTGAACTTAGGGCATGATACTGACACAAGATGGAAGTGCAGTAACATGGCTAGATCACGTTTGCAGTTAAAACATCCATGAATCCAAGGGGACTACATAATTTTGGAGCCTACCAGGCAGAGAACTGATGTTTTATTTTATTTTTTTTAATAAATTTGGATATCCCATCCAAGAAGTACATAAAATCCCTATTTTATGGGGCATTTGAAACCTAGTTTATTTACCGGTTATCTAATAAGAAAACAAAAGTCATCTGGATGTCTGTGAAACAGTTAAAAGGTTCCAATTTATGGATGTTAAAGTTCTGATACTGAAATGTTAAGTTCTAAACTTCCAGATTAAATTGACAAAAAAAAGTTAGCTGACGAAATTGTTGACATTTAACCTATTAACTTCAAAGAAGAATCCCAGCGGGTGAAATAAGACCTACTGCATACCAGCCATGCAGCTTCATTCTGAAGGATTTTTGGAATGTCCAAATGCTCAGGCCTCAAGAAGGTTTGTAACAATTGTATCTTCTCATAGATTTCTCGATCAATCTTGACATCCTCAGGAGAAGCGGCAAATGTTCGGGAGAACAATTTTGTCATCACATATTTCTCTAAACCCTAAACCATATATCCACAAAAGAGATGAATAAAAGTTAAGTGAAAGAAACCTCATCCAATAAGACATTAAAAATTCTACATAATTCTTTAATCATATAGTACAGCATACAACAGAAGGAAATATACAGGTAGGACAGCAGGAAGTATATGCACAGCCAATTAATACACAAATTAAATTAATTTCTAATCTAATCATGGAAAAGTAAACCAGCATGAGTAATAATGGCCTAATCAACTTTGGCTGGCTTAACTAGACTAGCAAGGTGAATAGGCGTAGGGTGAAATTTAACCCATAGTATTTTTTCCTCTGTTCCAGGAGTTTGATCACTCAGAAAAAGTTAGCGACAGATCTTCAAATCAATAGAATAGCCCAAAGAATGAATTCATTTTTCAAAAATAAGGGGATCAATTCCATACAAATCGCGCATTTTCTAGTGCTATTAAAGAATTTCAAGGACATGTACATTCCCTTGTCTTATTGGATATCACTTTAATTATCCTTGAAAAGGCAAAATTTTCACTATTTTTACATGGAAGTTATGGACATGAAACAAAGGGGAAGGCATAGAGATGAAGGGGCATGCATTATCTCTTAGCTTATGAGATGGAAATATTCATATGCAATTGTTGGAAGATTTTTAATCTGTATTACAGTCTCTTTCCTGCCACTGCAAATGGGAAGTAACAGGCCCTATTTTCTTCCATTAGCTTCCTTTCACCTTTTCCCTTCACTTGTAAGAACTGAAAATTATGATTTAGTTAATTCAATTCAAACCAATATATATCCTTCTATTTTTATTACTTTTTCCCTACAAAGGCACAGAAAGAGCAAGTATCTAAGGGGTAGAAGACCTGAAGAAAGCTTTGATTTAAATTACTACACTGTAGCTTATCTTGTCTAAGAGCTTCAGGATTCAATGCAGAAACAAGTGTGGTGCTGTATAAGTTGAGCCAGGGCAAAAGTTTCAAAATCATGACCTTTCAAGGAAAAGAATTGCATAGAAATTTTAGGACAAATAATGCAACTTTTTTACCTCCATTGCACAGTCAACTTCCTCATTTGCGGCACCAGCCCATAATGGATGATCTATGATAGCAGCTTCCATTGTGGAGAAGAACTCTTGTACCCTTTGGCCATCATTTTCAGGGTTGGCCGTGTAAAATGAGAATGATACAATGAAGCTAAAATAGATTGAAGTCACATTTGGTTAGGCTCTTTTTACTTTTTTGGAAGCAAAAAGAAATTATCAGTTGAAAACTAAAAAAATATTATTACTATTTTTTTTAAATAATAAAAGCTCCATCTGCAGCTAAATATTACTAGAATCAAACATTATTAGAATCAAACAAAAATACATTGGTTAAGAATGATGGACGTGTGACACTCCACTCTTTAGAAAGCAAAACTGGATTATTGAACCAAACAAATGCCTAAATGTTTTTATTAACTTAATTAATACATTTTTCAAAGTCAAACCACATACATAATTAATTAATTCAATATTAATTCAAATTGGAATAGTTGTGCCTATCTAATAATACTCATCCATCATACGAACATAGTAGTAATAGTATTATAATTATTTTTACATGAATTAAGAAAATATAGTTGATATTGTTCAGACAATATATTTTTTTAATGTAAATTAATTAGGTAAACTACTTACCATTTTAAGAAAAGGAAGTGACCTGTAATTTGGGATAGATGAACAACGAAAGTAACCTATTTTTATAGTGAAAGAACTGTCTTGGGAATTTGAAAAGTTTAAAAAGCATTTTTGCAGGTTAGATAAACAAAGGCTAATATAGAAAGAAAAGAAAAAAAAATCTTCATTACTCTTTTGTTTAAAAACAAATCTCAATTATTCATATTTCTGTAATAAACATGAGATTGCGCGTATTTATTTTTGATAGCAAAATCACAATCTATTAGACGTAAACCCTCTTAGAAGCAAAAAGCAAACAGAAGTTAAAATTGAACCAAACATGGCCTAATTTTACTGTGACAACAGTGAGCGAAAAGAGAAGTAATCAAAAGCTCAAAGTGATCGCATCCACAAAATAGATTAGCAACTAAAAGCATGCGACTACCTCTTGATGGATCTGACGAGATCAAGAGAAGCAAGATTTCGCATTTTGTTGAGGAAATCATAGTACGTTATCGATGATTCGCTCGCCGGAGTCGAGGAACACGACGATGATGCTGCGTCCATCCGATGTTTTAACCCTTAAATTTAACTCAAATTACACTATCATCACCAGTATTAGGTCCTGCCTCTCTTCTTCCCTCTCAATTTAAAGTCCTTCTGCTCTAATGCACAAGTCCAAACTAAGGATCCGAATTGAAAAGTGAAGACCGTTAGGTTTTGCACGTGACATTTTGACTTAGATTAGTCCAAAGATCAGACCGGTTGAACTGGGAACCCTCACGGAACTGGTTCGGTTTCAGAAATAAACAATTTCTCTCGCGGGAAATTCCTTGGCTGCTTTCTTCTAATTCTCTAGTCTGATGAGTGATTCTTTTGAAGCTTTTTGTTTTTTCTTTCAAATTTTCTTTTGAAGCTTGCAGCAGTATTTGGTTTCTGAGAAAAATTGAAACCAACGGATCTTCTTCTCCTTCTCCTCCTCCTTACTGGAAACCCAAAAGACCGACTCTATCACTGCCATTTATCTCATCAACAAATTGTAGTGAATTGTTGGGTTGAACGGAATAGGAAGAGATTCAAAGGACAGGTGTAGTGAATTGTTGTTTGGAATTTCAATTTTGACTTTGGTGATTTTTTTTTTGTTCTGGATTTGATTTCTAGGTTTTTGATGTTAGAGCTTCGTTGAATTTTCTGATTTAATTTTTTTCCGGATTCATTTTGGCTATGAATTTTATCTAGATTTGATTTCTGGATTTAACTATTATGGTGTTGGTTTGTAGGCCGTTTGCATTTGTGAGTATTTCTTATTGAATGAGAAGATTTGCCTTTGTCAAAGATGAAGCAGAGGAGGATCGTGGAGATTTGGGTTGTTGAAGATTTTTTTAAAAAAATTTTAGTTTAACTGAAAATAGTGATAATTTTTGAAAGGAGGATTTACGATTTTAATCCTTAAATATTATTATTATTAATAAAATAATTTTTATATTTTAAAAATTTTATTAAAATATTTTTATTTTTTATTAAAAAATAATTTTTTATTTTTTTATAAAAATAAATGAAAAATAAAAAAATTTAAAATTTAATTTTATTCTCAAATAAAATTATTTATTTAATTTTTAAATATTATTATTAATAAATCAGTTTCTATATTTTTTAAAATTTATTAAAATATTTTTATTTATTTTTTAGATTTATTAAAATATTATAAATAATTTTTCTTTTTCTCTTTTTTAAATAAAAAAAAATAAAAAAAGTAAAAAAAGAAAAGAAAGAAGAAGATAAAAATGAAAAAGAAGAAGATGATAATTAAAAAGAAGGAGAAGAGGATGATGATAATAAAAAAAGAAGAAGAAGAAAATGATTATAATAAAGAAGAAGAAGAATAGATGAATAGCCTCTACTTAAAAAAAGAAAAAGGAAAAGAGTAATAGAAGAAAAATGGAAAAAAATCGAGGTTGAGAAAAAATTAAAAATGTTTTAATAGATTTTTGAAAATACAGGAACTGATTTATTAATAACGTAGTAATCAAAGATTAAATTATAATTTTTTTTTTAAATTTAAAATATATAAAAAAATAATATTATATTAATAAAAATACATTATTTACAGCAAAAACTTTAAAATTGGCTTAATTTGAAGTTTGAACCTTCGCCAATAGTTTGAGGGGCAATTTGAACTTTCTTGCCGTTATGGTTTTCTCGCTTTTAAATTTCTTTAGCAAGTAGAATGATTCATATAGCATCTTCAATCTCTTAAGCTTAATTGAGTTGATTCTATTCTGTTTTTGTCTTCAATGGCGGCCGAAGAGTACTCCTGCAGAAGTAAGTCAGCATAGCAAGGGGCATTTGTTTCTAAAACAAAAATGAAAGGATTGTCTCTGTATCAAAAGAGTTCATTAGTTTTCTCTAGAAGAGCATCCCTTCTAGTTCCTACTGCACAGAAACCAGCAGCAGCAATGATGGGTTGCAAAATTCTAGGGTTAAGACCTTCGATCGCCGCCTCAAACGCAAACAGGTAAATTCCACCTTCTTTATTTTGAATAAGGGTGCATTTCTGTACAAGGTGGAAAGAAAATAGGATGAAGGTTTCTTCTTATTCTTGTATGGCAGGACGGAGAGGACATACATGAAATGTTCTAAAACTTATTTTTTGGTTGCTTTGGAGTGTCTCAGCAAATTAAGGAGCTTTATTTTCCGGTTTTGGACAGTGTGAGAATGCAAAAATGACAACTGGAATTTCAATTTTGGTTTGGATAAACTACAATTTAGTCCCTCTAGTTTAGTAAAATATAACATTTCGTTTCTCTGTTTTAAAAAATCATTAATTTAGTCACTGTGATTTTTAAAAATTATGCAATTGGTCCTTTTCGTTAGATTTTCAGTTAAGTCACCGTTAATTTTAGTTAAAACACTAAAATATTCATTCTCTGACCCACCTCATCGCCAACAATGGCAGCAGAGAGTGTTTTAAGCGATAAATCAAGCAATGATAATAGTAACCATTAAATAGGTGAGAAAATGGGACGAAAATGAAGGGATTTGGTGGAACACTGCAAACCCATTTAGATCATGTAGATCTACATCTACTACCTTTTTCTCATATGTAAAAAAAAATGAATGGAAAAAACTTACAGCATGATTTGAAATTCTGCAAATCTCGTAGTTGTGAACCCTAATACAAAATTTCTGAATTTTCTATTTTTTTTTCTAGTCACCTCACGCTTTGATGACCCACCCACCAGAAAAACTCAATCCATAGGTCAACGGAGAGAGTTGTAATCGGGAACAAATCGCGTAGATATTACATACAAATCAAAATAAATTGAAGGATCTGTACCTGAGAACCCGCTGCGGACTAGGGGTGAGTATTCGGTCGGTTCGGTTCAAAACCGAACCGAACCGAATAAACCGAAAACCGAAATTTTAGTTTTTATGAAAACCGAACCGAACCGATTTTGGTCAGAAACCGAATCGAACCGAACCGGTCTGATTCGGTTCGGTTCGGTTCGGTTTGATCGGTTTCGATTTTTAATATTTTTTTAATTTTTCACTCTTTATTTTTAGTATTTTAAAATTTAATTAAAATATTTTAATTTTAATATAATTTAATTTCTCTATATTATTGAAAAAATATATTATTATTCCTAATCGGTTCGGTTCGGTTTTTTCGGTTTTTTTCTGATCAAAACCGAACCGAACCGAAATAATCGGAATTTCTGAAATTTAAAACGGAATCAAACCGAAATGTATAAAAAACCGAACCAAATTTTTAAATCGATTCGATTCGATCAGTTTTTTCAGTTTGAACCGGATTCTGCTCAGCCCTAGCTGCGGTTGCAATGGCGTTGGAGATGAAGGACACTGTCAGAGATTCAAATATTCAATTTTGTCGAATAGAAATGAGTGAATGGATGAGAAAATGAATATTTTAGTCTTTTAATTAAGACTAACGGTAATTTAACTGAAAATTTAACAAGATGGACCAATAGCATAATTTTTAAAAATCTCAATGACTAAATTAATAATTTTTTAAAATAGAGAAATAAAAAATTATATTTTACTAAACTAAAGTGACTAAATTATAGTTTACCCTTTTCATTATCATCTTCTTGCAAATTGCAATCATTTTTAACAAATTATTTATTCTTATTTATTTTCAGAATTGGTCTAATTTTGAGGGCAGCGTGACCGAGCAGTATGGTTGATGCGCCCAAATGACTCTTTTAGATGCTGTTGCTGATAATCTACTGGATAGATTAGAGGCATTTAATTTATTTTCAGAGAAAATTATTATTTAGTTAAAAATTTATTAGTTAATATTTTAATTTTGGTAAATAAATTAAAATATTTTTTAAAATTTTAAAAAATTTATTAATTAATTTATCGGATAATTTTAACATTTAAATATCATAAAAAAATATAAAATATTTTGATACGGATAGTAAAATTTTTTAAAATTTAATAGATTAATTAATAAATTTTTTAAAATTATAAAATTAAATAGTAAAATATTTAATGATAAAATTAATAAAAAAAAGTAATATATTTTTAAAAATTAAAAGATTAGCCAGTAAATTTTTTAAAATTATAAAAATTAAATAATAATTTTATTTTATTTTCATATTAAGGTGGTTCAATATAATTTTAAATTTAATAGAATTAAAATTAAATATACCAACAAAAATTTTTGTTGGTATAATGATTTAATTATTTTAAATCATTTATTAAAAATACATAAATTTTACCACATGAGTTGTAGGTAATATATTTTAAAATAAATTTATATGATAATATTTGGTACAATTTTTTAAATAAAATTTTTTAAATGTTACCCATTACAACGTTTCTTCTGTAAAATATTTTTAAAAAATTGTAAAATAATATCGACGATGTGCAGTCTCAAGCTCATAAAAAAAATTGAAATTAAACTGGACAAATCAAATTAATTAAATTAAATTCAAAAAATCACTACCGAATCAAACTGTAAATTCAACCTATATCAACTTAGAAATCTTAGAAGCAGAAACGTCAACGCCATAATTGTCTTTGGGACCAGACCACCACCAATAATATCTAGAGAAGCATTACAGATTTCAGTCCAACAAATAGCATAGAGACAGTAAGTAGTGCAAATCACCATCGAAAGGAGACGAGGAGAGCTCACATGGAAAGAAACGAATCGCCGGCATAGGGGATTCAATCTGAATATACACCCGTCGATACATGTAGAACCTCTCGAGGATGATTGACCAAAAGTTCCTTCACATGCACAAGTACAACAACTGAATGATCATAAGCCCCTTCCACCAAAGCCTCTTGATCGGCAGTGCACCAAAAACAAAACACAAAAACTGAAAACAGTCACACTGCGATGCGAAAGGACCCACTGATGGTGGAAAAACCTGAAACAAATATATTTTTTTTACAATGTAAGACTATTGCATTTGTCAAGACTTAATAGGGCTAATACAAAGATGGTTGGAGTCCAACCACAAGATTAAAAATAAACCAAGCCAAACAATTCCAACAAAACAAGACAAAAGTCAATATATAAAATTAAGTACTACAAAGCACACACTTAGAAGCCTAAATTTAGAATCCATGATCCAAATCCAAGCTAGACCACATTAGCATAGCAATTTTGTATCTACCACCGTCTCACTGCCTAAGGCACCCACCAAATGAAAGAGCACACCATCACCGGTGTCAAATCCAGATGAAAATTGCAGCAACACCAAAAAGAAGACAAAATGGCACAAGAAATAAGCTTGCATGCAAATAAATTTAAAACGAAGAGGAATTCAGCTGGACGAGTAACAGCTCAAGACATAGAGGAAAGAAGGCACTGCGGAGCAGCTATCATTGAGGCCAAACGGAACATAACTACCGGATGCATCGGTGCGGTCCTGGAGATTCCGACGACATCAACAAAGGAACTCCTTCCCACCAGCAAAAGCAAAGTCACTAGCCCTCACCCAAATCCAAAGAACAATCCTCGCGATGGATAACAGGACCTGCAAAAGAAAGGAGAAATAAATAGCAAACAAAAAAAGAAACACCGTTGACAGTCTCTGACGAGGGTAAATCAGGGAGATGGAGGTGATCCCTCCCCAAAAGTAGAGAAAACACAAACAAACTACATGAGAAGTAAAGAGAAAGCAAAACAAGAATGTTATAACAAGAAATAAGAAAAATCGAGGAAGATCCCAAAAGACGATCGAAGACCGACTACCTTCTGATGTCCCTGGCCCTTGCTCGCGACGCATCTCTCCTTTTCTCTCTTTCACTTCTTTTCTCTCTTTTTTTCTCTCAGTTATTTTTTCTTCAATCAATCACATAACATAAAATATAATAATAACAAATTGTCATCGGTACTTTATTTTAGAATAAATTTATAC
This sequence comes from Manihot esculenta, assembly GCF_001659605.2. Classification (NCBI taxonomy): domain Eukaryota; kingdom Viridiplantae; phylum Streptophyta; class Magnoliopsida; order Malpighiales; family Euphorbiaceae; genus Manihot; species Manihot esculenta. The sequence continues at coordinate 12,657,446 of NC_035178.2, forward strand.
AGTAATGAATTTAAAATTTAATGTAAATTTATCGATGATACTTTTCATTGGTAAAATATTTTTAAATAAAATTTTTTAAATTTAATTTAAAAAATCACGTAAAAATAAATGCCAATAAAAAATTATTCAGTAATATATTTTAAACTAAATATAATATTAGTATTGCCAAAAATACTCTTTATGTTATTTGGCAACCTGCAATGAATAAAAATGAGGTGTGTGGTGCCTTGAGACAATAACTCTAATGCTCAAATCAGAAGAGTACTCGAGTGGGTAAGTGAATGATGGAGTTAGGCATAAGAGGGAGGAGGAGAAAGCCTTAGCCTTTCTTCAAAAGATGGCCACAAATCAAAAGGAATGCCACACTCACTTGGCAAAGCTAGATCAAGGCCCAACAGGATGGAGTCAGGTCAATCCACGAGGAAGCTGGAATTGGAGCCCTTTGGCCCCTGAGTATCCAACACTTGGCCTTGGCTTAAACCTAGGTGGATTCTCTCCTCGAGGAGTCCTAGTTTTCTCTCTTGATGGTAAAGAATGTAATGCAACCTGGTGACCATCACTGACTGGAGGCGGTTGAGACTCATGTCCTGTATGACAATGCAATCCAATATGCTATAGAGTGTGTCCTGTCGATGTACCTTGTAAAGAAATGAGACAAAGCCCTTAGGAGGGAGTTCGGGGTTCTGGAGGGGGAAATGAATCTTCTACTTCTACTGGAGGAAGGCCTTGTAAATGAGGTCAAAGGAATAATGAAGGAGATCTTCGAGTCTGTGGACAAGCTCCAAGCAAACTTGGATAAAGCCAATGTTGCGAAAGCCACTTTGAAAATTAGAGTAAAAACTATTGAGGACTAAGTTACCGAGCTTTAACGGCAACTACAGGTGATTCAAGCTTAAGCCACGGAGAGTCGTGCCACTATTGACGAGGTGACTAAGCTAGAAAAGGAGCTAGAAGTGGTAGTGGCTCAAGGGGAAAGTCTCTATATGGAAGTCTCTATGTGGAAGAATAAGATGCTGTGAAAAAGGAGTTATTAGTGCACTTCCCTATAGAAGACTTCTCATGGATTGACGACATCCTTCTTGAGGATGACTAGGAAAAGGAAGAGGGAGGGCGAGGAGGCGAAGACAATAACCTTCTTAGCCCAGCTGCTACAGAATAAAATATAATAAGTTATGTAGTAAAGGTTCAAAAGAAGAGTATTGAAGACCTTCCTGCTCTATAATTGTATCTCCTCCTTAACGAAGAAGATTTCCTTTTCATTTGTTTTTCTTATAATTTTTGCCAACCTTGAATAAGATTCGGTACTCAAAACCTCATGAAATAATAGATATTGGTAAAAATTACTTGGTAAAAAATCTAACATCTAGAAACTAGCCTGATGAAAACAAAAAATGACCAACTAGAAATATCTAAAGTTAACACTTGGCCCTGGCCTATTGATGGCTTACCTTAACCAAATAAAATATTGTGAGACTTTTTCGCATCATTAAGGATCTAATCACCCGAACGTTTATTTGATGATAACTTGCCTTCTGGCAGTTTTCTAGCACAATTGTTTTAATTATTTTAGGGACTAACACTCCAAAAAATTTGCCTTAAAAATCATTTTATTATGAAACTAACACCCAAGAGACGCGCCTGGTGGTAACTCACCTTGTGGCATTCTGGTAGAGTTTACCTTGATTCTTTTATTAAGAGACTAATATCTAGAGACTTACCTGGCAGTGACTCACTTTATGGCATTTTGGCAGAGTTTGCCTTAATCATTTTACTGTGGGACTAATACCCAGAGATTTGTCTGGTAGTGAATTACCTTGTGGCGTGTTGTATTGCTAGAATTGATGAATTTATTTTGAGCAGTTAGTGTTTTGCTTATTGTAACTTGTGATAAAAATATTAATTATTATTAAATTTACACTAAAATAATCTTGAGATTGGCTACAATTTCTATTAAGATATAAGGTCAAATTCTATAAGTAAAGACTTGAAATATAGGACTAAATTTGGCTTAAAAGAAATAGACATCGATGGATCTGTAGTGTCATTTCTAGCGACCTAGACTTAGATGGCTATAAAATGAGTTATATGTATCTAATTTTATATGATTCTTAATACATTGAAAAGTTAAGATAATAAGGAAAAATGTTTGTGAAGAGAGTTACATAAGATTATGTACCAAACAAAATTTATGTAAGATAAAAATGACTATTACTGCTAAATCAATGTCATGTGTACATATTTAGGAAATAATGCATAACTTGAACGAAATAATGCATAACTTGAACGAGAGAGGTTTAAATAGTATAAAACTTATTCCAAACGAACCTTAAGATAACTTTGTAGCAAGAAAATTGACCTAATTCTTATTGAAATTGCTCTTCAAATCTACTAAAGTTTAAATTTAAATGATTGTGGACAGTTAAGGATAAATGAGCATAACTAGAGTTAGAAATGTCCAATTAACCTAAAATTTATCTCAAATCAAATCTAAGACATAAAGGTAAAGGTTTGTAGAGGGACACTTTGCAAAATTATATATGCTATTAACTTTGAGTTTAGACCTATCCAATATAGAACTAGTATGAGACCAAACCAAGGTTGTTAGTTGCAATAATGGACAACCTAGAGAAAACTCACTATAATTTGAGTTTTAATGATCCAAATATACTGATTCTTAGCTCTTTAGAAAGGTAAGAGAGATGAAGGATAGTAAGCTAAATTTACTATTAAATTAATCTAAATTTAGGTATAAAACTAAACAGAAATCTATCGTTTAAGTATCAGTGCATACATGGCTTATTAAACATGTCTACTTGCGTGGTTAATGAAAATGAGTTGTATAGCAATTTCACTTATTTAACTTATCATTTCTTGTCAATTTAAGATATAATGACAATAATATTATATCTGAACCTTAAAGTGAATAATAGGACTGTCTTGCATGTAATATATGAACGATGTTTATGCAAAGAAGGCATAAATGGTTGCACTAATGTAAATACTTTGTATTTGATTGTCTTTGATTAATGTTATTTATTGACATAGAATGATATTGGTTGTGAAAAATTGATATAATTATTGTAAGAAAAAAATGCATTGTATATAATATGTTAATATATAAATATTATGTTTGATATGGACGAGGCATGTCCTACATATTAGCAATACTACAATATAATTTATATAATTTGAGAGTCATGTTGGGGTACCCTCCAATAAGACAAAGGTGCTTATCACTACAATTTACATCGATTGGTCTTTGGGTCTTACAGTTTACACTTAGTGTATATAAACACAGATTTTCTCTTGTCTCACTAGTTGAGTCTATTAAACTTATAGAGGCTGACAGGTTAATAAAGGTAATATTGAGATAGTATATATAAGTTGTGATTCTATTTGGTGAATAATGAATACGATGGATTCAAATGTATTTAATTATTTAATTAATCTAATGACTTAAGTTTTTGGTATTATATATACATTTATAATGTACGTACTACACTATTTTTGACTATATATATAGTTTGTTACCATTTATATAATTTTGTTATACACAGTTGGATTAATTTCGTTAGTTTTATTTTACTGAAATTGTATATGGTAAAAATTAAAAGAAAATAATAATGTTACGATCTCTATGATAATTAGTGATGTCTTTTTATTAATCGGTAAACTTTCTATAATTCTTTTTTATTCTGCTATAAGTATGTTTGCATGTATTTTACTTTACACGAAAAGTGAGTATCACTAAACAAGTAGCTTAGCGCGTGAAAATTTTTTCTTTCTCCATATAGATGGTTAATAATTAAATAATTAAAACGGAACAGATCTAATCAAATAGTCAGTGCCACTTTTAGAGTTTCAATAGTTTTAGGATGTTTTTCTCTACATATAAATAGTTAATGTAATTTGTAAATAACATATATATTATCATATCAACATGTATTTTGAATTATACAAAATTATTATTTCATTATGAATATAATTTACATTTTAGTATCTTAAATTTTGAAGGCCGAATACATTTTGAATTGTTAGAAGTATTTTTAATTAATTCACAAGTTTAGATTTGCAATAATACAGGAGAAATTTTATTAGTTTCTCCATTTAAACGATTTATGCAAATAAAATGTTGCATTTTAATTTAATAATTTAATAATATATAATATAAAAGTGTCTTTTAAATAATAAAAAGACGACACGAGTAAGGAATGTTATAAGAAGAATATATGATTGCACGAAGAAGGGAAAAAAATTATTATAAATAAGTGAAAATAAATTAATTGGCATCTACATAATAATAGAATCCCTTAATTTATGAAAGAGATTATGAATTTGAATTTTAATCAAGTATTATTATTTTTTAATTGAGAAAATTACAGATATAATCCTATTGATCCACAATAAATGGATCAACTTGATCCTTCAATCATATTTACAAGAATAAAATGATTACACCTGGAAATTCACATATATAATACAAATTGCTAACCCTAATTAGAAAATCCAAACCCCTAGGAAAATGCCTTGTATGTTTTGGCTGAAATAAAAATTTGTCGAGCTCCTCCTATGGGTGAAAGGAGTGCTATTGAAACACCAACAAAGATTGATATCTGTATGCGCAAGACAAGATAATTAATCTACCTACAATTTTAAAATTGTATTTGGATGATTATATATGTATGTATGTATGTATGTCTATGTATGTATGTCTATGTATGTATGTCTGAAAATACGTGCATGATCAAACCTACCCATGATGCAAACCAATGAAAACTCCACCTCTTTGGTTTTTGGACGACAAGCCATATGATGCAAGGAATCTGCAAACAATTAATTTTACTTATTGCATGCAACTGATAATACTATTAAGAATTGCTTTCAAAAAAAAAAAAATACTATTAAGGACTTCAATGAAAAAAAAAACCCTAAAGTTTGAAAATTGACATAATAACAAACTATTATATGTATATTTGAAAAAATGCTACAAAATTCTTTTATTAAGTGTTTCTTTTATTAATTAATGTTTTATAATATTATCACTCACAAAATATGAAGTTGATGCAAAAACAAGTCCTCCAAAAAATCCAAGTAGTCCTCCAAAGAAAGGGACACAAATCCCTACAATGCCAACGAAAGCTGAAACAATACTACTCATTAGTGGAATAGTTACTTTGTTGATGTAAATATAATTTTGTTACAGTGAAAATTTTGATGCATACCTACGTATCCACTGCGAGCAACAAGGCGTAGATTTTTTCCTGGAGTAAAATTCCTCTTTGTAACCAAATACGACTCAATCTTATCAAACACTGGCATTGCGTAAACCTGTAAAATTGTTGCTATTTGATTTTTAACAGCGGGGACAGATGCAGTAAATTTCAAGTCGCAGCTATTGATCTATGACTTTAGACTTATTTTTATAGTGTGCTTGTATATTCTACATGTTGTCGGTGAGAAAGATTGAGTTTATTTGTTAAAGAGATATACCTGAAAGCTTCCTATAACATGAAAAAACACCATCAGATTAGCAATAGCAATAGTCCATCGAGGTTTTTCAAGTGAAATAAGAACATCATCCTCTACTAGATCTCCAAAAGCCCAGAATCCAGACACGGCAACGGACATGTAGCAAATAATAACGATGATATAAGCGAGAACAACACCTTTCCACATAGGCTTCTTGGAAGGATTCTGTGGAGATGATGGAATTGTAGCTTGAATCTCTAAAACAACACTATGTCCTGCATAAGAAAATGCTATAGTTCCAATCCCACTTAGAGCATTAAAAATTATGCCTGGAGTTGTATGAGATCGAACTCCATAACTTGTTGGATGGTGATGGAGACCCTTACTAATTGATGACACAAAAGCCACCATAGAATAGCTGCAACATTTTCCAAATAATCACTTTCAATCAATTCTTTGCTTTTATAAATAATTTTTACCAAGAGTTAGCATCATTATGTTTGAAACACAGTAATAGACTCCAATCCTACAGCCTAAGAGGGAGTTTCACAGTGCAGTTTGGGGGTTTTATCTAAATGGTATGAGAAAAAGAATTTAAGGGGACTATTGCTTTGTTAAGTTCATTGAAAAATACTATTCTGTTTTCAATAATATTCTTAATTTTCATTTTTTTTAAAAATATTTATGTTAATATTTGTGCAACACTAATCTCTACTAATTATACTATTCGTATTAGGAATATTTTAAACTTTTATTAATATTTAACTGTTAACTAATCGTAGACTTTTAAAATATTAGAGACATTTTAATATATTTTTTTAAAATAAAAATATCAACCAGTGAGTTCCTCTAAGATTAAATAATAATTTTTTCTTTTTAAATTAAAATTTAAGACTTGCAATAACTATTAATTGCTAAGACCTGGCCGGAAGATGTCTATACCGAAATTAGTGAGAACTATGTTTGTTTTGACCCCGATAGAACTGCATCAGAATCAGATGATCTATTTCGGATCAAGGTTAGACAAAATTTTCATTTACAAAAAATAAGAAATGTAAGAAAAAGAAAATCCAAGTTGAATCGAATGAAATTGAATCGAAACCTAAATCAAAAATAGGAAATGTGAAAAAAATAAAAACCTTAAAACTAATCTAAGTTCATAGAACTAGAACCGACGATTCAAAACCAGAATGGACCGGCCTGGCTCAGTCTGCCTACCACATATAATCCCCATCTTTCTTCTAATTAGACAAGCTTATGCACTCTGATGTAATTTTAATTCAATCAAGCAATTACAGAGACCTAAAATTAAAAAATAGAAATAATAGTAACAATTATTTTTGTATTAATTATTATTTTCTCTCCTTAATGTATTATACTATTCAATTAATAGAATAGAAAATATTATACAACAGATAAGAAAAATTTACTTAAATCTGATCTATCCATAATATAAATATACAGTGGAATCAACATGAAACGTTACGGTCTATATAGACTCCGTCTAACTAAGAATTTTTCTAGACAATAAATTAAAAATTGACTGTCATTAATATTTTACGATTCACAGAACACACTAATCTGGTTTGATTAATGATTAGAAGCAAAATGAACAAAAAGAGAATGATACCCTATTATAAAGTCCATATTAATATTGGAAAATTCTTACTATTTGGATAGAAATAAGAAGAGAGAGAGAGGATCAGATTACCAGAAAGACATGAGTGCAGCAACGAAGGAAACTGCCTTAAGTGAATTAAAATTGGGAGTTTGAGAGAGCAGAAATTGCAGAGCAACAAAGAAGAGAATAAAATATGTTTGTCTGATATGAGAAAGGCCTGGAATGAGCAGCTGCGCAAATTTCTTCAAAGATTTCCCTCCAGTTACTACGTAAACTATGTCTGAAGCCACCTGAACAAGTAATTGCTGGGGCATTATTATCCAATACCCTAGCTTTTCTCCCAAAGCATACTGTCCAAGTTCTGGGTATCGATCAAATCGTCTACCAGGCTCCACTTCATGCAGTTCCACAAGTTGCCACAGTGTGTAGAAAGTTATCATCCATGAAAGAAATATTCCTAAGACTCCAGGGATCCTGAAAAGTTTTCCAGAAGAACAATCCTGAAGGTGGTTAAAAGCTTTTATTCCTGAATTAGAATCTAAAAAGCTAAAAGCTTGATGATTATTAGAATCTTTTGCATGCATGCATGCATACCATCCAAGTTGAGACATTGCATATGGTAACCCTAGAACCCCAGCTCCAACCATAGCTGTTACATTATGGAAAGTTGAGTACCACCACTTGGCTTCTCTAGATGCAGTCACAGGTAGCCAGCTATTAAGGTCTGGCCCTTTCTGTTCAGTAGTTCCACTCTCAATGTTCTCCCTCTCATTGTTTTCCTGATCATATATGCATTGAATTTTAGCTTATTAAATCGAAAATCCTAAAAACACATAAAATAAACTTATCCAAACCGGTCTGACGTATAGATTTCATTTATATGAGTTCAATCTAGGTAAGAATTTCGCGAAACAAAATAAACAAGAGACATACCATGGAAGTCTGTAGGTTGGGCATTGTTGAAGCTTAAGCAGAAAAAGTTGATGGGATTAGATGATTAGTGAGGAAAAAAGAAGAGATGTGGGAGATAAAAGAACTTAGTATTTAAAGTTAAAGATCCTAAAATGGTGGGTACATGATCTTGAACCAGTCATGGAATCTCAGCCACAGTATGTTTTGAAAGTGGTAAAAGTATCTGTGCATCTTTTGTTTGGAGAGAAATAAGGAAGCATAGATGAGATTTATGTATTGTAATGGACAGAATCCTTAAGAACAGCTGTTTTTAGAAACAAAATTCGGACAATAACATATTGATAATGTTTCAGAAACATTAGTAGCCAATCATGGTTAACCAATCTTTCATTAATTCTACCAATATTTTAGGGATAAAGTAAGAAGATTTGGAAAATTAGGCGACCCTTAAAGTGTGGATCTCGAGTACTCTCTCTCTCTCTGCTATCTTATTTTAAATATTTATCAAATAATTAATTTACGTAATTAATATTTTCTATTAAAAAAAATAAAAATTCCTAAATTTAAGTGAAAATTTTATTTCCTAAATTAAAATTTTATTAACATTTTAATCTTATATTAATGTTTGAATGAATATACTGAGTTTAAATGAAAGATGTATAAAGATACTTACAGGTTTAGAGTAATAATTGATGACCGCTGGGCTTCTCCATCCCATTATGAGATCGGGCCGATAGTAGCAGCCCACAACCAGGAGGCCCCTAAGGCCCCTAAGCTCTCGAATAAGTCGGACTCAACCCGTTCATCCTCCAGATTGGACTTCTATTTAAGTCACTTGATCGGACCGGCCCAGCCCAGTTCAGCCTTAAAAGCCAGACCTTCCTGGGTTCCGGTCCCTTTTCCTCAAATCCAAGCACATAGGAAGAAATGATTGCGGGTCCAGTCATTTCGAAGCCCTGTCCACTCACGCACTGAAGGGAATTAAATGCTTGCCTGACACAAGGATGGTCCTAAGGTCATCTATACGTACGAACCTGCAACAAGGGGTAGGTGGTCTTGTAGCGGAATGGCCATCTCGCGTGAGGAAAGAAAAGAGTATAAAAGGGAGGAAATACTCTCCTCTAGGGTCAAGTTTTTCCTAAATTCATAAATCCATTGTAAAACCTTATTTTCTGGATCTCAAATTATCAATAAAAAATATATTTGAATAAATATGAGAGTTATTGATTTTATTTTTCTGATTTTCGATACTCGATCTCTCTTTAAAAAAAATGAAAGATGTATAGAGCTTAATTGTGGGTGGAATGCAAATGTGGTTTTGCAGTATGAGAGTGATGAGACTGGTATCAATGGGTTGTTTGAGCTCTCCAAGCTGGATCTTCCACCATTGAATGCATTTGGTTGAAAATAAGAGGATGACGTGACACTTCTCTGTTAATATTTAACAATAAATCAGAGGATATGAAGGATATAATTATAAATAAATTAGTAATTCAGGATATTTTTATTAAAAAAATTTAAGGATAAAATTGTAAAAAATAAAAAAATTTGAGATTTTTTTGACATCATTTTTTTCTAAAGATAGTGTTAGAATTACTTTTCAGTATCACTCTCTATGAAACATAATTTTTTTTTTAAATATAGAATGAATTGATCTCGAATTTAATTAATTTTTAAATTTATTTATTATTAATATTTAGTTTATTAAAATTTATAACCTCATTTGTGTATGAAGCTTGTAAAATCTTCGTGAACAGCTATAAAATTTTCGTTATAAATATTTTAAAATAAAATTATAGCTATTGCTAAAAAAGTATAATTATTAATAAAAATAAATATTGCTATGAGAAAATTTTTTTTATTAATATCCATAATTTTTATTATTTTTATCTTTTTTTATATATCATTAATATTAATTATGTATATTAATTGTTGTTGTATGTTGGTATTTATAATAATAAAATTAATGTGGTTATAAAATTTTTTTGTACTAATTTAATATTTATTACAGTAAAATGATGAGTTTTAACAGAAAAAGCTTTTAAAAATAAAAGGAAAGAAAAGAATTAATAAAATATTATTAAAATTAATGAAAAATAAAAATTATCTATAATATTAATAATATATTATATAAATTCTTATCAAAATTTAATTTGATTTTGAGTGTTTGGATCACCCTTTTTCTTCCCGCTGATAGTTGATCAGCTCCCAAAACAGTCAATTTAAATATTTGGTAACCTTCTTTAAAAGACAGCTGATAGCTGATAAATACTCTATCAACCGCATTTTTTATGTGCTAAATACGTTTTCAATCCTTAATTTTTATGTGAAAAGTCACTCAGAAAGATTCACTTTTATAAAAAAAAAAAAATATTAAAAGAACTTCAAATCTTTCTACTTTTAATAATTTTACCATAAATTATTTTTTTAATAATTATATTTTAAATTATGTCGCTTAATTTAATTATACTCTACCACTACTTTTCTATAAAATTTAATGTTTTTTAATATATAAAATTAATAAAAAACAAATTAAACAATCTTGCCTCTCATAATAATTAACTAATTTATTGCACCACTTGTTCGTTGGTCATACCAGCAAAGTCAACCTCTATGGGTACATGCTTTCCAGATGGACGAGAGCTATAGACCTGTTACTATCAGTTGTTTGCATAATGTTACATGAGCTCTCAGCCATAATTAAATAAATAAACGAGTGAAATTAGAAAGAATGATTTAAGAAGAAAAGAGAAATATTGTGGGATATTCAAAAGGAAGCTTCTCTTCTAGGAACTTTTTTTCCTGAATATGGTGCTAACTGATATTGTAGTAGTTTTCTTTGACTTGTTAACTAAGTGTTGAATCTGCTACGGTCACTCTAATTCTCAAGTTAGTGATGTTCTTGTTTTAAGAAGTTGTAGATGTTAAAAAAACAAAAGAGTTGCTTTTATATAGATGCAAATAGGATATTTGTTTATCCATTTCAAAGTAATCTTAGAAGCAGTAGCGAAGTTTGACAAAAAAATTGATAGACCAACTAATCAAAGCAAAAATATTTAAAAACCAAAGAATTAAAGCAAGTATTATAGAGTAAGAGAGCAAAAATAGTTATAACATTAATGGCTACATAAAAATCTTATAAAGAAAAAATATATTTAAGAGTTGTACAAAGAAGGAATATAGAGAGACGAAAGAAAAGAACATTTAATCTTTATTACCAAACTGACAAAACAGTACAGAAACGGTTCTTATATACATGGTCAAGTCCTAAATAAAGAGGAAATAAAGAAGTAACTAAATAGGAAAGAAATAAAACAGTAAGTAGGTAACAAAGACTTACAAACTTACAACAATAACTAATCATAACTCAAAGAAAAATTAACTAAACAATAGAAATAAAATATAAAAAAAAACTAAACTTAATCTTATTCTATTTAATTTTTACACCCCTTCAAGTTGGAGTAGTGGACATAGTCACAAGAGACAACTTAGAGCATAGCTGAGAATGAGGGCAGAGTTGAGGGGCTTAGTGAAGATGTCAGCCAATTGCAATTTGGAAGATACTTGTTGAGGAGCAATGAAGCCACATTTAAGCTGATTATGACTAATATGGAAATCTATGTCGATGTGCTTAATTAGTACATTCATGGAATACTGAGTTGGCTGCAATGTATATAGCTACCTTGTTATCACAATAGAGAGACACGGGTAAAGGAACAATAATGAGAATCTTGTAAAGCAGAATGAACCCAGAGTAGTTCACAAACCATAGAGACTATAGCCCGGTATTCTACTTCAAAAGAAGAACGAGAAACAATAGACTGTTTCTTAATCTTCTAGGAAATCAAAAAACCACCCAAGAAAATGCAAAAACCAGTGAGAGACTTTCATGAATAGACACAGGAAGCCCGGTCAGCATCACAATAAGCAAAGAGTGTACCGTCACTAGAAATAGGAAAGTAAAGTCCTCTGGAAAGAGAAGACTTAAGATATCTCAATACATATAAAGCTACATTCATATGGGGCTAACGGGACTCAGAATAAACTGAGATGGGTGTTGCACAATATAACTAATGTCTGGTCTGGTAAGGTTAATGTACAATAACCTTCCAATTAATCTCCTATAAGTATCTGGAGAAGACAACTTGTTACCAGAGTTAATAAAATGTTGTAGGCCTTTTGGCAATGGAGAAGAAGCAAGCTTAGCATTAATCATTTCTGAATCTTTAAGGACATCCAGAACAAATTTATTATGGCTAAGGTTAGTACTAGAAGGGGATCTAGCTATCTCTAGGCTCAAAAAATATTTAAGGAGGCCTAAATCTTTGATAGTAAATTTGGAATATAAGGCCTGTTTAACATGCTGAATAAAAATAGAATAAGTACCAGTGATGATTATATCATCCACATGACAAGCAAAGCAAGAAATTGCCTAGAGGAAGTTTAGGTGAAAAGACAATGATAATTTTTTAATTGAGTAAATCCCAGAGACTGAAGGAATAAAGAAAATTTTATATTCCATTGTCTAAAGGCTTATTTAAGACCATACAGAGACTTTTTTAGAAGACACACCTGACCAGGCTATGCCTTAGTATAACCTCAATGGAGTTATATAGATCTCCTCATTTAAGAAGTCATAGAGAAAGGCATTATTTATGTTGAGTTGATAAATACACTATTATTTTAAAGTGGCAAACCATGAAAATTTTGACTGTAACTATCTTAGCACAACAGGAAAAAAATTGTCCTGATAGTTTAGGCCCTTAGTTTGGTTGTAGCATTTAGCTACCAAACGAGTCTTATATCTTTCAACTTGATCATTTGCTTGATGTTCAATCTTATACACCCATTTACAACCAATGAATTTCTTGCCTTTAAGCAAAGAAGTTAAGACCCAAGTATAATTACTTTCTAAGGTATATAACTCTTAATTATTGCATAGCCTGTATTCAATGATCATCAGTAAAGACTTAAGAGAAAGTAGTAGGTTCAAAGATCACAGATATATTACTAACATAAGAGAGATGGGGTAAAGTAAAAGAAATAGAAGGCATGCCTAAACAATCATCACTATTAGGTGACTGTGGTATGGATGCAGAGGTAAGAGAGATGTAATCTTGTAACCATGTAAGCTTAGTTATTATTTTGGCAGACCTTTTGAGGGGGATATTTTTATCAGAAGCAAAAGAAAGTTTCACAAAAATGGTAGTAGGACAAATTTCAAATAAAGGTGGACAAGTGACTAGTCAGAATTATCATTAGAAACTGCCTTTTCAAGAGATGGAATATGATCCTAGAAACTAGAATCATCACTATTAGAAGGGATGTAATACCCGGCTAGAGTCCGGCATGTGTGCTTGACCTAGATGTGTTGTAAATCCGTTTTGTATACATGATCTGTTTATTGTATGTAAATGTTTTTATGAGCATGAAAACCAGGCTTACCACAGTACGAGTTTAACCCGTCTAGAGCAAGCTCTAGTAAGGGGTTCTGTATGTACAGAGATAGTGCATGCACAGGTAGAGCCGTGGTTCAGAGCAAAGTTTTATGCTTTTACAAGAAATGTATGATCATGTATCGGGATTTTACAGGTACACAGACAGTATAGCAGGCTTGCTACGGGTTCCGGCGACCTTAAGTCGACCTGGATCCTAGCGCCGGTGGCAGTCCGGTTTCCGGGTCGTTATAAGGGAGGTGTGATGTTCATTTTTAAGTCCATTAATCAAATCAGTTAAGCTTGATTTGAAAGAGGGTTGGAAAGGGAAGTGTTGTTCAAAGAAAAGAATATCTCTCTTAATAAAGATGTCCTTAGTAAGGAGGTTAAATGATTTATATCCTTTGTGAGTTTTAAAATATCCAATTAAGATAGAGGGAATACCTCTATGGTCAAGCTAGTCTTAGGATAGTTTTAAGTTAACAGTAAAATACAAACAGTCAAAGATTCTCATGCGCTCATAAGAGGGTGGCTTTCAATAAAGCAATTCATAGGGAGTTAACTAATCAAGTTGTTCCATTAGAATTATGTTAATTATATAAACTACAACTTAGATACAATCTACCCAAAAATACTTAAATAACCCTACATGTATTCTTAAGGCTCTAGCAATGTCAAGTAGGTGCCTATGCTTCCTTTCAACCACCCTTCTTTGGTGAACAATCTCCAAGCTTGCTAGTAGTTTTGGAAGATCATGATTCAAAAATTTCCCTCCATTATTAAATCTAATGGCTTTCACAGTGGTATTAAATTGAGTGTGAATCATCTTTAAAAAAGTGCGAAGTAAAGAAACAGTTTAGAACTTGTGTCCCATGGTGTATACCCATGTTGCCCTACTCACATTATCCACCATAATAAGAAAATATCTAGCCCCATAGAGTGATATTATCCTGTATTGTCCCCAGACATCCACATGAATTAATTTAAAAACATGTGCAGCCTTAGTGGCTTTGGTTGGGAAATGTAACATACACTGTTTGGACAAATGACAAACAAGGCAATGTAAATGTTATTTTTCAATGCTAAGAGAGTTAAAGCCAAGTAAATGATGTAGTTTTTTCATTAAGATATGATCAAGTCTGGCATGCATAGTATGTATGTCTATCTTAGATATTACATTTGAACAAAAAAGAAAGTTCTCTATATTCATAATAGTGCCAGAGAACATGGCATTTATAGAGGTGTTATATAGAGCAGATGAATGTAAAGTTTCTAAGCAAGCATGTATAACATAAGGTAGAAAATTGGACTTATCTATCTTATAAAGCCCATGTTGCTCCTGTGCTGCAGCCACTACTTTCTTAGTTTGAAGGCCCTAGAATAGACAGCAAGTAGCAAAGAAAGTAATGTGAATAGCCATAGTTTTAAGTAATCTAATAGATAAAAGATTATATTGAAAATTTGGTATGAAAAAATATCATATAAAGGCATATTTGATAATGGCTATTTGAGAGACAATATTAGAAGTGTCTTCTGGTAAAAGAACAGATATGAAATTGGATGCATAATGTAAGGAATGGAAAAGATATGAAATTGGATGTAGAATGTAAGGAATGGAAAAAACTCTTGACTGCTGACATGTGATTAGTAAAACCTATATCTATGATCCAGTATTGTGAATTATCACCATTAGAATTGTGAGTGCTATCAGTATTGGAGTTATCATCAAAGGAAATAAGATCTTGGTAATGGATAGATGTCATAGTAGTGGCTTGCATTGTAATACCCGGCTAGACTCCGGTATCGGAATTCCTACCGTCCGGTGGAATCTCGGATGTCGGAAGCCTCTAGTGGGGTAGAAACATGTTTTCATAAAATGTTTTAATGTATTCCATGGTTTTAAGTAAAAAGGAAATGAGTTTTTGCATGAAAATAGCTTTGGAGGAAAACTCAGGTTCGGCCGCCGAACATGCATGCACTTCGGGAGTGCTTTAGGCCCCCGAAGGCATAATGTGAGGGAAGTCCAGGTTCGGCCGCCGAACATGGCATGCATGCGGAGGCACGTTCGGCCCCCGAACGTGGCCTGGCCAGCCACTATAAAAGGGTCCCTTAGCCGAAAACGGGCGAGCTTTTCTCCCCGTTGTCGGTCAAGGTGAGTTCTCCGCCGTCCCTCACCAATCTTTGATGTTCTTCCTCTAAATCTTTCAAGATTTTCATTTGTTTTAACCTTGTTTTGAAGATTTGAGCTTTTGAGCAAAGTTTTGGAGCTTGGAGGTTCAAGAACCCAATCTCTCCCACCTCCGAGTTTTAGGTCGTCTCCCTCGATCTTCAAGAGGTAAGAGCCGATCTTAAGCTCATTGCCTATTTTAAGTAAGTTTTAAGTAGATCTATGGGTTAGAAATGCATGATAGGCTATGGATATGTTTTTGGAGTTTATGGGTTTAATGTGTGTTCATGAACAATGTGAGTTGCTTGTTGTGTTGTAGATGGGGTTTATGATGGTTTGAGGCCCCTAGGAATATGTATGCTTGTGTATGTGTGTTGTAGAATAGGTTTGATGCATGTTTGGAAGGTTTGGAGGCATTTGTGCATGTTTGAACCAAGTTTCTGCCCTTTGGGAGAAACCAGGTTCGGCAGCCGAAAGGACTTTCGGCCGCCGAACCCTCTTGTGGAGGCAAGCCTTTCGGCTGCCGAAGCCTGCCCCCGAAAGGAGACTTTCGTCTCTGTCTGGCAGTTTCGGCCGCCGAAAGTGCCGCCGAACATGCATGAGTTTCTCCTTTGTCTGGGAGTTTTGGTCGCCGAAGGTGCCGCCGAACCTGCCTGACTTTTGGCTCTGGAGGGACTTTCGGCCGCCGAACCTGCCGCCGAAAGTGCCCTGTCTAGGCCTCTTTTGCATGTTTTTCTATGATTGTTTCATGATTGTTTTAGGGGGTTTTTGGGGAGTAGTTTATAGTTATGTTCAGGTATGTTTGGTCCCCTCATTTGAGTCCACCTGTGTAGGTTCGGACCCGAGGAACCGAGGACCCCAGCAGTGAGTTCAGCTGCTTCGGTGTTGTCAGAGTCAGCCAGAGGTGAGTGGAACTAAACTTAGTCTTTTAAATTGAGAAATTTAATGTTTTATCATGTTTCATGCATCATGATTATGCAATAGGATAATTGCATTAGTTTTAAAAAATATGCCTCATTGCATCGATTGTTGTTGATGTGGGTGAATATTGGATGACCCAATTAGTCCATGACAGGAAGACGAGGACCCCATTCTACGGCCTGGCACAGAGTAAGGAAAGACCAGGACCCCATTCTATGTGTAACACTATGGCCTGGCACGGTTATGGGACTCGAAGACCAGGAGCCCAGAGGAGGCCCTGGGGCAATGGTAAGTAATGTATGTTATGACAGGAAGACCAGGACCCCATGCTACGGCCTGGCACAGAGTTAGCTTGGACTAATTGGTGACAAGTTCACCCAACCCTTATGTGAATTGTCTGTGTTATGATGCATTTCTTTGGAGCATGGTGTTAATATGTTTTTATGGTTCTACTCACTGGGCTTTTAGCTCACCCCTCTCCCTTCTCCCCCAGGCTTGCAGGTACAGTATAGAGCAGGAGTCCGGATAGAGTAAAGAAGTCATGTTTATGTAATAGCTAGCAATGGACATGATCAAATTGTAATGTAATGTCTTAATCAGTATAGATATGTAATGAGATGATGTTTATGGGTGTTAGAGGTGTGCTTGACCATAGACTGTTATTATCCCTTTTAATACATGATCTTAGAGATTTTTATGATGTTTATGTAAACCAACTCAACATATGTTATGTCATCCATTGGGGGCACTGATGAGATCCCACAGAGGGATCAATGTTATGTTAATGTATATGCACAGGTTGAGTTTGGTTGATGTACATGGAAAGAAAAGTTTTAATTTTTATGTATGTTGTTGATCATGTATGGGATTATACAGGTTTACAGGTTATATGTCAGGCTTGCTACGGGTCCCGGCGGCCTTAAGCCGATCTGGATCCTAGCGCCGGTAGCGGTTCGATTTTCGGGTCGTTACAGAATGGTATCAGAGCCCTAGGTTCATATGGTCGGACTTAGAGTGTCGGGCTCATAGATGTTATAGAAGGTCAAGCACAATAGGAAAGATCATGTCCACTAGGATAGGATGTGGAGTCCTGTCTTGCATGATGATGTGAAATGCCATGATGATATGCATGTGCATTAATGATATGCTATGATATGTGATGTATGTGATGCGGGTTCATGTGTTCCCACTTGAACCATATGATGCTAATGTTTGTGCTATGTGTACTGTTTTTCAGAAAACAGGATGAGAGGAACTCGTCAATCTGCACGATTGACTGGAGTGCCACCTGAGGATGAGGGCATGAGCGCCCGTCCTCCAGCATTGCCTAGGGCAATGTGTAGCAGGTCTAACAGAGAAAGAGCAGCAAGAGACCCTAGAAGGTCTCTGGATCTGGGTAGGAGCAGATCAGTGAGGGGAACAGTTCAGGGAGGAATGTCAGAGGATATGGGGGATGATATGGATGTAGAGCAGAGAAGGGATGACAAGCATGTTAGAAGAAGGTATGAGAGAGTCCCAAGGAGGCACTCAGGCCTCGGGATTTGTTCAGCCACCCCACTACCCACACTTCTCACAACATCCCGGGTATTCGATGGGAGGTACATCGGATTACCCTAGCTTCACCCCTTATCCCACACAGATGCCATACCCACCCTACTATCCACCATATTCACAATACCCAATGTATCCACCCCCACCTTACTATCCAAACCCAGCTAACCCTACCTCAGAAAATGTTGCACCTTCTCCACCATCAGCAGAAACCCCAGTTCCAGAAACCCAATTACCTAGGCCTAACTCATCTGGTAGGAGCAAGGTCAAGATGACTGAATATATGAAGCTGGGTGCTCCCCAGTTTGAGTCAGGTGATGACCCGTTTGTGTATCTTGAGAGGGTCAAAACCATTACAGATGAGATAGGGGCGGATGATAGTAGAGCCATTCAGATGGCTGGGTTCACATTAAAATGCAAGAAGGCCCGTGAGTGATTTAAGAATTATGTGAATCCAAGGGTGGACAGCATGTCTTGGGAAGAGTTTGCAAACAAGTTTGCAGGATGGCTTTTCCCGATAGTTCAAGGGAGCTGAAGATGATAGAGTTTGAGCAGTTGAGGCAGACAGATGATATGAGTGTAGAGGAGTACACCGATAGATTCTTGGAGCTGTTGCCTTTTGCTGGGCAGAGTCTGGATACAGATTTGAAGAAGTCAAAGAGGTATGTCATGAAACTTCATTCCAGGTATTCCTCCTTGATTCAGTCAGTGGACAGGGAGAGCTTCCATGCCATAGTAGATATGGCCAGGAAAATGGAGGCCAGTGCCATCTTTCAGGGGACAGTTAAGCAGACAGTGGCACAGCCTTCTGGTTCTAAAACTCCGGGTGGGGGAAGGTTAGATCCCTCTACCTTGAGTGCAGCAGCTTCAGGCAGTAAGAGATGGAGTAAAGCCAAGGGTAAGAAGAACAAGTTCCGGAGCAAAGTCAAGTCCAGTCTGGGATTTGGGAGTGGCTCAAGCTCTGGTGCTGATAATGCAGTTTGTGCAAGGTGTGGTAGGCCGCACAGGGGAGTATGTCGGTTTGGGACGACAGCCTATTTCAGATGTGGTCAGGAAGGACATATGGCTCGAGAATGTCCAAGAGCAGTCCCGATGGCTCAGTCCCAGTAGACAGCCTCAGGTAGTGTAGCACAGCCAGTAGCTCCAGCCACGACTCAGGCCAGTGGCAGAGGTAGAGGGAGAGGGGCAGCCTCTTCTTCAGCGGGTTTCAGAGGTGAAGGTCCATCAGCTCCAGCACGGATCTTCACAATGACACAGCAGGAGGCAGATGCATCTAACACCGTAGTGGCAGGTAACTTAGTCATTGGTTGTTCAGATGTTTATGCCTTGATGGACCCTGGTGCATCTCATTCTTTTATTGCACCGAGAGCCGTTGAGAGGTTGGGGTTGATGATCTCTGGGTTAGAGTGTCCTCTCTGGGTCAGTGGACCCAAGTGTGATCCATCAGTGGCAGAGTCAGTTTGCCAGTGTAGTCCTGTGTTTGTTGAGGGAAGATGCTTGTCCGCCGACCTGGTGGTTCTAGATTTGACAGGCTTTGACGTCATTCTAGGGATGGACTGGCTATCTACCCATGGTGCTACCTTGGACTGCAGGGACAAGGTAGTCAGGTTCAGAGGTCAGGATGGGTCTGAGGTTGTCTTCAGAGGAGACAGGAGGGGTACACCTAGAGGTCTGATATCAGCTCTTCAGGCTCGTAGGTTGCTCAGGAGGGGATGTCAGGGGTATTTGGCTCATGTGAGAGAGCTTAGCAGTCAGGTTAGAGAGCCCGTCTCGGTGCCAGTGGTTAGAAATTTTTTAGATGTGTTCCCAGACGAGCTGACAGATTTACCACCTGCTAGGGAGATAGAGTTCGAGATAGAACTGATGCCTGGAACCCGACCGATCTCTATCCCTCCCTACAGGATGGCGCCAGCAGAATTGAAAGAGTTGAAGGAGCAGTTACAGGAGCTGGTAGACAAGGGCTTCATCCGACCGAGTACCTCACCCTGGGGTGCTCCAGTTTTGTTTGTAAGAAAGAAGGATGGATCCCTCAGACTTTGTATCGACTACAGGCAGTTGAACAAAGTCACTACCAAAAATAGGTACCCATTGCCAAGGATCGACGATCTATTCGACCAGCTAGCAGGAGCGGGTTGTTTCTCCAAAATAGATCTGAGATCTGGGTATCATCAGCTGAGGATCAGAGAAGAAGATGTGCCAAAGACAGCTTTCAGGACCAGATATGGGCATTTTGAGTTCCTTGTGATGTCGTTCGGGTTAACCAACGCCCCTGCAGCATTCATGGATCTCATGAACAGAGTGTTTAGCCAGTACCTGGATCACTTCGTTATTGTCTTCATAGATGATATCTTGGTGTATTCCAGGAATGCAGAGGAGCATGCCCATCATCTGAGGTTGGTTCTACAGACCTTGAGGGAACATGGCTTGTATGCCAAGTTCTCTAAGTGTGAGTTCTGGCTGAGGAGCATTTCATTCTTGGGGCATGTTGTGTCAGAAGATGGAATAGAGGTAGACCCCAAGAAGGTAAAAGCTGTGGCTAACTGGCCTAGACCCACTTCAGTGACAGAGATTAGGAGTTTCTTGGGTTTGGCAGGTTACTACAGGAGGTTCGTCCAGGACTTCTCAAAGATTGCAGCTCCTCTGACCAGGTTGACCAGGAAGAATCAGAAGTTTGTGTGGACCGACCAGTGCGAAGAGAGTTTTGAAGAGCTTAAGAAGAGGTTAACGTCAGCACCAGTGTTAGCTTTGCCAGCTAGCAATAAGGACTTCACGGTTTTCTG
Source organism: Manihot esculenta (assembly GCF_001659605.2). Taxonomy (NCBI): domain Eukaryota; kingdom Viridiplantae; phylum Streptophyta; class Magnoliopsida; order Malpighiales; family Euphorbiaceae; genus Manihot; species Manihot esculenta. The sequence continues at coordinate 12,678,302 of NC_035178.2, forward strand.
TGATGCATCCCGAGTGGGATTGGGTTGTGTGCTTATGCAGAATGAAAGGGTGATTGCTTATGCTTCTAGGCAGCTAAAGAAGCATGAGTTGAATTACCCCACACATGACCTGGAAATGGCAGCCGTTATCTTTGCACTCAAGATGTGGAGGCACTACCTCTATGGGGTTAAATGTGAGATCTTCACAGATCATAAGAGCCTGCAGTACATCTTGAGTCAGAGGGATTTGAACTTGAGACAGAGAAGATGGGTAGAGCTGCTGAGTGACTACGATTGTAAGATTCAGTACCATCCGGGTAAGGCGAATGTTGTGGCAGACGCCCTAAGCCGGAAGTCACTAGGCAGTCTATCCCACATCACGGCGGAGAGGAGACCAGTGGTGAAGGAGTTCTACAAGCTCATTAATGAAGGTCTACAGTTGGAGTTGTCTGGTACTGATGTTTTAGTTGCTCAGATGAGAGTGACACCCGTGTTTCTGGAGCAGGTGGCTTAGAAACAGCATGAGGACCCAGAGTTAGTGAAGATTGCCAGGACTATTCAGTCAGGCAAAGACAGCGAGTTCAGATTCGACAACAAGGGGATCCTCCGCTATGGGAGTCGTTTATGTGTACCAGATGACATAGGGCTAAAAGGAGACATTATGAGAGAGGCTCATAATGCAAGATACAGCATTCACCCCGGAGCCACCAAGATGTATCAAGATTTGAAAAAGGTTTATTGGTGGCCAGCTATGAAGAGAGAAGTGGCACAGTTTGTGTCAGCCTGCGAAGTTTGTCAGAGGGTGAAGCTGGAACATCAGAAGCCGGCTGAAATGCTTAACCCGCTACCTATTCCAGAGTGGAAATGGGAAAATATAGCTATGGACTTCGTAGTGGGGTTACCGACGACGTCCAACAGATTGGACTCCATATGGGTGATTGTGGACAGACTCACCAAATCTGCTCACTTCATCCCTGTCAGGAGTGGCTATTCTGTGGACAAGTTGGCGCAGGTGTATGTTGATGAGATTGTCAGACTGCATGAGGTTCCTGTTTCTATAGTATCAGATAGAGGACCCCAGTTCACCTCCAGGTTTTGGCGGAGTCTGCAGGATGCCATGGGTACCAGGTTGGATTTTAGCACTCCTTTCCATCCACAGACAGACGGACAGTCAGAGAGGACCATCCAGACCATAGAAGATATGCTAAGAATATGTGTGCTGGACTTTGGCGGTTCTTGGAGGTAGCATATACCTTTGGTGGAGTTTGCCTACAATAACAGCCATCATGCTAGCATCGGGATGGCTCCATATGAAGCTTTATATGGAAGGAAGTGCAGGTCACCTGTTTGCTGGGAAGAAATTGGAGAAAAGGCCCTAGCAGGGCCTGAGCTAGTAGAGATCACCAGCAGGGTGGTACCCTTAATCAGAGAAAGAATCAAGACTGCTGCAAGCAGACAGAAGAGTTATGCAGACATCCGCAGAAGGCAAGTAGAGTTTCAGGAGGGGGATCTGGTATTGCTCAAGGTGTCTCGAATGAAAGGAGTGGTTCGGTTCGGGAAGAAAGGTAAACTGGCTCCACGATACATCGGACCCTTTGAAGTCTTGCAAAAGATTGGGAACGTGTCGTACAAGCTGGATTTACCTGCTTCAATGGAAAGAATCCATCCGGTTTTCCATGTTTCAATGTTGAGGAAGTTCGTGTCAGATCCGGGCAAGGTTCTTAGTGAGCCTGATATGGAGATCCAAGAAGATCTCACCTATGTTGAGCAGCCAGTACGGATCCTAGACACCCAGATCAGAAAGCTAAGGAACAAGGAAATCCCGATGGTGAAAGTCCTTTGGAACCACCACAATATGGAAGAATGCACCTGGGAGACACGGGAGTCCATGCTCCAGCAGTACCCTTATCTTTTCTAAGGTTAGTTTCTTATATGTTTCATGTGTTTTATGTGTATGATATGTTGTATGCCTTGCATGTGCTAGTTGAGGAACATTCGGGGACGAATGTTCTTAAGGGGGGGAGAATGTAATACCCGGCTAGACTCCGGTATCAGAATTCCTACCGTCCGGTGGAATCTCGGATGTCGGAAGCCTCTAGTGGGGTAGAAACATGTTTTCATAAAATGTTTTAATGTATTCTATGGTTTTAAGTAAAAAGGAAATGAGTTTTTGCATGAAAATAGCTTTGGAGGAAAACTCAGGTTCGGCCGCCGAACATGCATGCACTTCGGGAGTGCTTTAGGCCCCCGAAGGCATAATGTGAGGGAAGTCCAGGTTCGGCCGCCGAACCTCAAGTTCGGCTGCCGAACATGGCATGCATGTGGAGGCACGTTCGGCCCCCGAACATGGCCTGGCCAGCCACTATAAAAGGGTCCCTTAGCCGAAAACGGGCGAGCTTTTCTCCCCGTTGTCGGCCAAGGTGAGTTCTCCGCCGTCCCTCACCAATCTTTGATGTTCTTCCTCTAAATCTTTCAAGATTTTCATTTGTTTTAACCTTGTTTTGAAGATTTGAGCTTTTCAGCAAAGTTTTGGAGCTTGGAGGTTCAAGAACCCAATCTCTCCCACCTCCGAGTTTTAGGTCGTCTCTCTCGATCTTCAAGAGGTAAGAGCCGATCTTAAGCTCATTGCCTGTTTTAAGTAAGTTTTAAGTAGATCTATGGGTTAGAAATGCATGATAGGCTATGGATATGTTTTTGGAGTTTATGGGTTTAATGTGTGTTCATGAACAATGTGAGTTGCTTGTTGTGTTGTAGATGGGGTTTATGATGGTTTGAGGCCCCTAGGAACATGTATGCTTGTGTATGTGTGTTGTAGAATAGGTTTGATGCATGTTTGGAAGGTTTGGAGGCATTTGTGCATGTTTGAACCAAGTTTCTGCCCTTTGGGAGAAACCAGGTTCGGCTGCCGAAAGGACTTTCGGCCGCCGAACCCTCTTGTGGAGGCAAGCCTTTCGGCTGCCGAAGCCTGCCCCCGAAAGGAGACTTTCGTCTCTGTCTGGCAGTTTCGGCCGCCGAAAGTGCCGCCGAACATGCATGAGTTTCGCCTCTGTCTGGGAGTTTCGGCCGCCGAAGGTGCCGCCGAACCTGCCTGACTTTCGGCTCTGTAGGGACTTTCGGCCGCCGAACCTGCCACCGAAAGTGCCCTGTCCAGGCCTCTTTTGCATGTTTTTCTATGATTGTTTCATGATTATTTTAGGGGGTTTTTGGGGAGTAGTTTATAGTTATGTTCAGGTATGTTTGGTCCCTCATTTGAGTCCACCTGTGTAGGTTCGGACCCGAGGAACCGAGGACCCCAGCAGTGAGTTCAGCTGCTTCGATGTTGTCAGAGTCAGCCAGAGGTGAGTGGAACTAAACTTAGTCTTTTAAATTGAGAAATTTAATGTTTTATCATGTTTCATGCATCATGATTATGCAATAGGATGATTGCATTAGTTTTCACGAATATGCCACATTGCATCGATTGTTGTTGATGTCGGTGAATATTGGATGACCCAATTAGTCCATGACAGGAAGACCAGAACCCCATTCTACGGCCTGGCACGGTTATGGGACTCGAAGACCAGGAGCCCAGAGGAGGCCCTGGGGCAATGGTAAGTAATGTATGTTATGACAGGAAGACCAGGACCCCATGCTACGGCCTGACACAGAGTTAGCTTGGACTAATTGGTGACACGTTCACCCCAGCTTTATGTGAATTGTCTGTGTTATGATGCATTTCATTGGAGCATGGTGTTAATATGTTTTTATGGTTCTACTCACTGGGCTTTTAGCTCACCCCTCTCCCTTTTCCCCCAGGCTTGCAGGTACAGTATAGAGCAGGAGTCTGGATAGAGTAAAGAAGTCATGTTTATGTAATAGCTAGCAATGGACATGATCAAATTGTAATGTAATGTCTTAATCAGTATAGATATGTAATGAGATGATGTTTATGGGTGTTAGAGGTGTGCTTGACCATAGACTGTTGTTACCCCTTTTAATACATGATCTTAGAGATTTTTATGATGTTTATGTAAACCAACTCAACATATATGATGTCACCCATTGGGGGCACTGATGAGATCCCACAGAGGGATCAATGTTATGTTAATCTATATGCACAGGTTGAGTTTGGTTGATGTACATGGAAAGAAAAGTTTTAATTTTTATGTATGTTGTTGATCATGTATGGGATTATACAGGTTTACAGGTTATATGTCAGGCTTGCTACGGGTCCCGGCGGCCTTAAGCCGATCTGGATCCTAGCGCCGGTAGCGGTCCGATTTTCGAGTCGTTACATGCATAGAAGACTTTCCTTTTATAAGCTTATAAGATCATGTTGTATGGAGCCTAGTCTAATATTCAGATCTTCAAGATTTGCTCTTTGACTCTCTTGAATTGTCTCAAGAGGAGAGTCTATTATATTTCTCATAGAGTCAAGCTTTCCATGCACAATGTTAGCATATGGTTATCTAGATTGGGATTGAGATTTGATTTTACCTTTCCACCAGTCTAGATAGTCAATAAGCTTGAAGTAGTTTTCTTTAACATGGCCATATGCATTATAATGAATGCAGTGTCCTTTCCTAGGATCAGGTTTCTTCTGAACATTTTTAGGCATTTGTCCTTTGGACGGTAAGACTACTAAACCAATGTTCTTAAAAAAACTAGACATGACTACTTTTTGAACTTCAAATTTAAGGACCATAAAATAGGCCTTATTGACTGAAGGAAGAGGATCCAATAATAGATCTGATTCCTAACTTGTTCAAAGTTTTCATCCAGTCCCATAAGGAACTACATTAGCTTGTTCCTGTTTATTACGTCTACGTATTTCTTAGTTCAACTGCAAATGCATGCAGTTAGGCATTCGAGAGATGCCAACTCATTCCCTAATTTCTTAATTGTGGTGAAATAAGCGGAGATAGAAGCACCTTCTTGGCTAACGAGACTGAGTTTCCTCTAGATCTGAAAGATCAGAGGACCGTTGCTTTCTCTGTATCACTAAGTGATTTCATTCTATAACTCCTTAGCGAAGGAAGGGTAAATAAAAGCATCTACCAACTCTTTCGAGATGGAGTTGAAGATTCAAAATGTGACCATATAGTCACATCATTTTCATGTTTTATAGATCTTAGATTTGGCATCCAGTTCCAAATAGGAACCATTCATGAAGCATAACTTCTATTTGCACCGAGCGCCATTTTCATAACACGAGACCAGGACCTAATGTTGGCCTTGTTAGCAAGATTGTGACAAGAATCCTATTAGATGATTAGATCTAAGCAGGTTAAGTAGTCTGGCAATGGTTTGAGTCGTTAGTGTCCCCTTTTTCCATGGCGGCGATCTTGACCGTGTTTCCGGTGATTATTGAGGCATGATCTACTACGCTTGGTGATTCTTTCATGGTTCACGTTGATGGAGAGCTAAATCAAGAAGAAGCACATGCAAACCCTAGATATTGTCACTTTGATGCCATGAACAAAGAACCATGAACAGAGAAGGAATATAGAGAGACGAAAGAAAATAACACATAATCCACTACAACATATTACATCTCTAGTTACGATACGTAGCTACAAAAAAAATTATTGTGGCTAATATATTTATTTTATTACGGCTAAAAACCTATTGTGGCTAATTTAAACTATTTAGTAACAAAAATGCAACAATTATAACTAATATGTATTTTTTGTTTTATTTTATATATAATGTAACTATTTGTTGACTATTTGCCACAATTAATTTTAGCTACAAAGTAATATCATAGCTAATAGATATAATAGCTATAAATTTAATTTTTTTGTAACAATTACTACCATTATAGTCACAACACATTAATATTATAGATAATACTTTTAATAGCCACAAAACTAATATGATTGTAGTAATAATTATTTTATTAGCTACAATTTATTAGTCATTACAAAAAATTTGTGGCAGAAACATAAAAATATTAGTCATGTAATTATGTTTGTCATAACTATTACTAAATCATTAGCCACAATATCGTAGCTAAATGAATTATATGAGTACTATGATACTTTAGTTATAATTATCAAAGAGTCATTGAATTAGCTATCAAATTAGCCACAATTATATAACTATGATAGAATACTATAACTAATAAAATAATTTGGAGAATTACTCTGAGGTCCTCTAAGTATTATATATTGGTTTATCAAGTTCAAAAAATATGCTTAGAGGTTCTAAAAAATTTCATATAATATGTTTTTTTTTATCTCTCAATCAATTTTTCTCCTATTGTCCATTTGTTTAGATAGAAAAGTTATTGAGAATTATTTTCTAACTTAAAAAGTTACATATTAATGAATCAATTTTAGTTATAATTATCAATTTTAGTTTTATTTTAATTGAAAATTTGAATAAATAATTTCTAATAGATAACAAGTTTGTTTATAATATATAAGTATAATACTTTGGGGTAAAAAAAGTATTGTTATTTATTTTACACCCATCATTTCTTTTTTAATATTTAGACACTGTCGTTTATTTTGCACCCGATTGTTTCTTTTTTTATTGTTCTTGTCTTTAAACTAATTAAAGTGAATAATTAAAGTTTTATTTTAATTGAATATTTGAATAAATGATTACTAATAAATAACAAGTTTGTTTATAATGTATAAGTATAATATTTTGGGGTATGAAAGGCACTGTCGTTTATATTATGCGTTCCATCTTTTTTTTTAATGTTCTTGACTTTAAACTAATTTAAGTAAAGAATTAAAGTTTTATTTTAATTGAATATTTGAATAAATGATTACTAATGATTGACAATATAATATTTTGGGGTAAGAAATGCACTGCTGTTTATTGTGCGCCACGTTATTTCTTTTTTAATGTTATTGACTTTAAACTAATTAAAGTGAACAATTAAAGTTTTATTTTAAATGAATATTTGAATAAATAATTACTAATAATTATTATATTTTGTTTATAATGTATAAGTATAATATTTTAGGGTAAGCAAGTCACTGTCATTTATTTTGGCCCCCATTGTTTCTTTTTTAATGTTCTTGACTTTAAACTAATTAAAGTGAACTATTAAAGTTTTATTTTAATTGAATATTTGAATAAATGATTACTAATAAATAACAATTTTGTTTATAATGTATGAGTATAACATTTTGGAGTAAGAAAGACACTATCATTTATTTTGCGTCCCATCTTTTTTTTTTTAATGTTCTTGACTTTAAATTAATTTAAGTAAAGAATTAAAGTTTTATTTTAATTTCCAGGAATCATTTTTTTTATATAGTACCGCTTTCTTCTAGGAATCATTTTGAGAACCGGTACTACACACCCTTAGTAACATGAACTTTACACTACCATATGCTTAAAGGTCAGCATTTTATAACCATCACCATGACCAATTAGCAAATTTGGAAATTATGGTAATTGAAATTTTTTTACAGAATTACTAATTACTAAACATAATTACTAATCGGTAACCAAAAAATCAAAATTCTTTATCCACAATATATAAATTAAATTTATACCAAAATTATTCCAAATTTTTAACCAACGATTTAACACTTTTAGGGTCTTATTCCATCAAAAAACACAATTATGCCAAATTTGGCACATTTAAAATTTTTTTTTTTACATACTTGAATTTTTTTTTTACCTACATATTTGTATTTTGCGTATAAATTAATTTTAAAGTTTTTTTTTTGAAAATAAATTTATTTTGATGTTAAAAATACAGCTCTACGAAGGTGTGGTCATGATTTTTTTCTTTTAAAAAAAAATTCATAGCGTTGATTTTGAATCTGCTTAAGCAAATTAAAATTATTTTATTTTGCTTATTTAATTAAAAATATAAAATATTTTAATTACAAAAAAATAAAAATAAATAATATTATATTAATTAATAAAGGGAACCCTATCAATTAGTGGCGGCAATATAATGATAAGCTTTTTGGCTTGGGGGGAATGAAAACCTTAAAATTAAAAATTCCCTCCTTACAGCCGCTACTGATTCATTCTCACTCATGATTCATTCAGTTTTCAATTTCTGTCCACTATCAAAAGGAGAAGCTCCCACTATCAAATCCAATCAGGTATGTGTAACACCCCCCTACCCGGTTAATTAATTAACTGAGTCGGAGACATTACATCTTGTAACAATTCTCTTATTTTTCCTTTAATTTATATCATGTAAATCATGGCTGTTTTTTTTTTTTTTTTTTTTTTTTTACAAAAATCCGGCAGAGTTTCCCCTTAAATATGGACTTAATTCCACCTGTGAAAAGTAATAACACACTTCTATCAATTTCAACCTTAACCCCCAAACTTCTTTCAACATCAAAACAGTTTCAATTTCGATCAAACGCTTCATAACATTTCATTAATCTCAACACAGAAACTTATACTAACCATCCACATTTACACTAAAATTAAAATAATTAACTATATCTGTTTCAAACCATATTCAACTTTATCTCTAAAACCTTATGTACATGCCATATGTCCAAAAATCAAGTTCATATAAAAATTTACAAAATATACCCCAATATAGATGATGATGTAACTCTGGCTGGGTTGATGCAGATCTTGATCTACTGCTCTTTGAATCTACAACCTGCGCGAGGAAAAATAAATTCCTACGCGCTAAGCAAATTGCTTAGTGGTGCTCAACTTTTTTTTTTTTATAAATAAAAAGTTAAATCAAAATTCATGTAATAACAGTAATTCAAACAAACAAACAACAAATAACTATATAACATTTCACAATCTTTTCTTTTTCTTCATCATGTAAAAGGTTTTATTTTCTCTTAATACTTTTATTTATTTAGTATGTTTCTGTTGGCCCCTATAAATTTAAATGGGACTGTTAAGTCAGATAAGGATACTGTAACTGTAGGGCACAAAGTGCCAAATAACTGTATGGCTCAAAAGCCGAGTCTATGACTGTAGGATACCTCATTGTATCCCAAAAATCCATGTAACTGTAGTGCAGTACTGCAAGATCTATGTATGGCATGCCACACCCTTAAACTAACCCACAATTCCCACCAAACTTACTAGGGCCAGACTTTAAATCATTTATACATTTAAACAGGGGGACAACAACTTTTAATACAGTGTAACTATCAATTATTCAAACTATAATATTTTATCATTTTAAAACTGTGCTTTTAAACATTGTCGTATCATATAAATCTATTAATTTAATTCAACTACATAAATTATAAATTCATAACTTAATCCTTAATTAATTAACTATTATTCTTTTTGTTATTATTATTTTTTTTTTAATTCCTATTTTTTTTTATCTTATATTATTCTTATTATTCTTCAACATCACAATTACACTATGTCTCATTTTTTTTTTCTTATTTCTTTAATTGCTATATATATATATCTATAATTTTTTTTAATCTAATATCTCTTCTTTTTTTCTTTAATTTACTAATCTTTTCATTATCACTATATCTAACCAAATTATATTTCTATCCAAGAATATAAGTCATTTCATTTATTCCATAACCTAATTTATGATTACATTACATATTACTTTTAAAATTTTCTATCTATTAAATCTATTATTTTACAAACCTTGATTATACTAATATAATCATTCACTTGGTCTTTCTATTAGAGTAGTAAAATTTCAAATAGAATGTAATACCCGGCTCGAGTCCGGCATCGGAATTCCTGTAGTCCGGTGGAATTTCGGGTGTCGGAACCCTCGAAAAGGGTAATGCATATGTTTTCCAAGGTATTTTCACTTGTTTTCATGTTTTGAATTGTTAAAAGCATAGAATTTTGACAGAAAAGCAACAAGGGAGAAATGCAAAGGTTCGGCCGCCGAAGGTCACTTTCGGCCGCCGAACATTGCATGGTTGCGGCTTCACGTTCGGCTGCCGAAGGTGGTCTGGCCAGCCACCTATAAAAGGGCCAAGGGTCGGTGGAAGGAGGTTATTTCTCCTCCACTTGCAGCCAGAGGTGAGTTTCAGCCTCTCCTACGTTGACTTTCATGTTTTCCATGATTTTCATCAAATCTTTCAAGAGTTTTAAGAGTTTTGATGGTTTATGAAGGTTTTGAGCAAAAGAACCAAAGTTTGAAGCTTGGAGCTTTGGAAGAGCTTTTCTTCATATCTCCACGTTAGGATCCTTCATCCTCAAGTTGTGTAAGAGGTAAGTGAAGATCCTGAGCTTCTTTGATGATTTTAAAAGGTTTTATGAAGTTTGTAGGGGTAGTATGCATGTTTAGGTTTAGGTGAGGGTTTTGGTGATTTGTGGTGGTCAAGCATGTTGAAGTGTTATGTGTTCTGTTTGTTTGGGGTTTTAGAGTAGTTTTAGACCCCTTTGTGCATATATATGTGTATATGCTAGTTGGGAGTAGTTGATGTGCATGTTGGTAGGTTTTGGGCAAAGTTTGCATGAAACAGAGCAGGGTTCTGTCCTTCGGGCAAAACCAGGTTCGGCTGCCGAAGGAAGGTTCGGCCGCCGAACCCTTTGTGGAGGCAGTTCGGCTGCCAAAGGTTGCCCCCGAAAGCTAGGCTTTCGGTTTAGAAAGAGACTTTCGGCCGCCGAAAGAGGGCGTTCGGCCGCCGAAAGTGTGTGAGTTTCGTCTCTGGATGAGACCTTCGGCCGCCGAAGGTGCCGCCGAACATGCATGAGTTTCGTCTCTGGAGTGGGGTTTCGGCCGCCGAATCTGCCGCCGAAAGTGCCCTGTCCAGCTTTCTTTTGCATGTTTTATGTGATGGTTTTAGGATTGTTTAGAGGGGTTTTGGGGAGTTTCTTAGAGATGTTCTTGAGTGAGTTTAGTCCCTCATTTGAGTCCACCTGTGTAGGAACGGACCAGAGGAATCAGGGAGGTCAGCAGTGAGTCCAGTGTCAGAACCTGCAGAGTCAGTGCAGAGATAACCAGGTGAGTGGAATTTAACTTAATGTTTTAATATAACCACTGAATATTTTATCATGCTTCATGCATCATGAATATGCTTTAGGGTGAGTGCATTAGTTTACACAAAGATGATGCATTGCATTTATCCTTGTACTTGGCATTGCTCCTTGTACATTGCTTATGTGAGGCGGCACGGACTTCGTGAGGATTCATTAGCCCTCAGAGGAAAGACCTGGAATAGCCCTACGGGGACCAGGCACACAAAGACCTGGAACAGCCCTACGGGGACCAGGCACATGGTACTCAGGTACCCCAGATAAGATAGAGGGAGTTTTGATCCGTCCGGCCGAGGTGATGTGCTTATGTGTTGCATTCCATGAGAGCATGTTTTATCACCTGTTATTTGCCTATTCTACTCACTGGGCTAGCGTAGCTCATCCCTCTCCCCTAACTCCAGTTGTGCAGGTTCAGAGGTCAGAGAGAACTCAGCAGGGTACAGGAAGAGTACAGAGTATTGTACTAGCTAGTGTGGACATGTACATGTAAATGTAAATGTATAGAGAAAATGTATATGTACAGTGTATAGAATGGTGCTTGACTATAAGAGTTGTAATCCCTTGTTCTTTTCACATGATCCGTTTATGTTTACATATATTGTTGTATGTGTATGAGCAAAACCAGGCTTAACATGATGAGTTTGATCCGCCTAGGGCCATGAGGAGCTCTAGTAGGGATGAGTAAAGAATAGAAAGATTGCATGCACAGGTTAAGCCTTGGAATGAAGTAAAGTTTTATGTTTTTACAGCAAATGTATGATCATGTATGGGATTTCACAGGTATACAGACAGGATAGCAGGCTTACTACGGGTCCCGGCGACCTTAAGTCGATCTGGATCCTAGTGCCGGTGGCAGTTCGGTTTCCGGGCTGTTACAGATTGGTATCAGAGCCCTAGGTTCACATGGTCGGACCTATAGAGAGAGAGTTGGGCTCATAGAGAGGTTTAGCAGGTCAAGCACTATAGGAAAAACATGTCCACGAGGATAGGATGTTATGCTGATGTGCTATGCCCTGAGTTATGCATGTGCATGTTTTTTATGTGTTGCTTATGTATTATGTGATTTGTTGTTTTCCAGAGAGTGAAGATGCGAGGAACTCGTCGATCCGCGAGATTGACTGGAGTCCCACCTGTAAGTGAGGGTACAGCTGCTCGTCCACCTGCTTTGCCAAGGGCAAGATCTCACAGGTCAAGCAGGGAAGGAACGTCACGAGACCCTAGAAGGTCTTCTGACGAGAGCAGGAGAGGAGTAAGCAGAGGGGGAAGGTCAGTAGAAGAAAGAGGTGTGATGGAAGAGGATCAGAGTAGAGATGTAAGCATGGGTGTAGGAAGGTCAGAAGAAGGTATGGGGGAGTCCCAGGGAGGCGTTCAGGCCTCGGGCTTTCCACAGGGCCCAGAGTATCCGATGAGAGGCACGTCGGATTACTCCAGTTTTGCCCCATATCCACCCTACATGCCATATATGCCCTATCCTTCCTTTTATCCACCATATCACATGTATCCACCCCCACCTGTTCATCCAAGTCCAGTACAGCCTGAAGTGAGGGAACCAGTTCCTCCACCACCACCTCCTGAACCAGTAGCCCCTGTTGTGGAAGCACAGCAACCCAGTTCTTCAGGGGGAAGTAAGGTGAAGATGACCGAGTACTTAAAGTTGGATGCTCTGAAATTCAATACAGGAGATGATCCCTTTGAGTATCTCAGTGCAGTCAGAATGATAACAAGTGAGTTGGGAGCAGATGATGGTAGAGCCATTGAGATGGCAGGGTTCACGTTAAAGTGTAAGAAAGCTAGAGAATGGTTCAAGAACTATGTGGACCCGAGACTTGAGAGTATGACATGGGAAGAGTTCGCCAACGAATTTGCAGGATGGGCTTTTCCTGACAGTTCCAGGGAACTCAAGGTTGTGGAGTTTGAGCAGTTGAGACAGACGGAAGTGATGAGCGTTGATGAATATACAGATAAGTTCCTGGAATTGTTGCCATATGTCGGTCAGGCATATGATACAGATCAGAAGAAGGCAAAGAGATATGCCACAAGGCTTCATGCCAGGTATTTCTCTTTGATTCTTCATGCGGAGAAGGAAAGTTTCCACTCTATTGTGGATGCTGCTAGAAAGATGGAGGCCAGTGCGATAAGTCAAGGTGTAGTCAAGGCACAGTCTTCTGGTGTTAAACCAGGTTCCTCCTCACAGGGTACAGTAAGTGCAAGTAAGAAGAGATGGGAGAAATTCAGAGGAAAGAGAGGCAAGTTCTGGAACAGGCTTAAGTCGGGTCTGGGAATGAGTAGTGGCTCCAGTTCTGGCGCAGATTTTCCAGTGTGCAAGAGGTGTGGCAAACAGCATAGAGGAGCTTGTCAGTTGGGATCCACAGCCTGCTATAGATGTGGGCAGGAGGGACATTATGCACGGGAATGTCCTCAGGCGACTTTGGTTGCACCATCCCAGCAGATGAGTGCGGGCAGTGTAGTTCAGCCAGTAGCTTCAGCGATACCACCAAGCAGTGGCAGAGGAAGAGGAAGAGGGGCAGCCTCTTCATCAGGGATGGGTTCCCGAGGTGCAGGTCCGTCAGCCCCAGCACGGATTTTCACCCTGACTCAGCAGGAAGCAGACACGTCGAACACGGTGGTGTCAGGTAATCTCATCATTGGGTGTTCAGAGGTGTATGCTTTAATGGACCCCGGTGCTTCTCACTCTTTCATTTCTTCTAGAGCTGCAGAGAGGTTGGGTCTGATAGTGTCTGAGTTAGAGTGTCCTCTATGGGTCAGTGGACCCAAATGTGATCCATCTTTGGCAGAGTCAGTCTGTCGGTTCAGTCCAGTGTGCATAGAGGGTAGATACCTTCCAGCTGACCTGGTGGTTCTAGAGTTGACAGATTTTGATGTCATTCTAGGGATGGATTGGTTATCTACGTGTGATGCTACCCTGAACTGTAGAGACAAGGTAGTCAGTGTCAGAGACCAGGATGGGTCAGAGTGTGTCTTCAGAGGAGACAGGAGAGAGACACCTAGGGGTTTGATATCAGCCCTCCAGGCTCGTAGAATGTTAAGGAAGGGGTGTCAGGGGTTCCTAGCTTATGTGAGAGAGCTAGACAGTCAGATTAGGGAACCATCCTCAGTACCAGTTGTTAGCGACTTCCCAGATTTGTTTCCTGAAGAGCTTCCAGGACTACCACCGGATAGGGAAATAGAGTTCGAGATTGAGTTGATGCCCAATGCCAGACCGATCTCTATTCCTCCCTACAGGATGGCACCAGCAGAGTTGCGAGAGTTGAAAGAGCAGTTACAGGATTTGGTAGCTAAGGGTTTCATCCGCCCGAGTACCTCACCCTGGGGTGCTCCAGTATTATTTGTCAGAAAGAAGGATGGACCTCTTAGACTTTGTGTCGACTATAGACAGTTGAACAAAGTCACTATCAAAAACAAGTATCCGTTACCCAGGATCGATGATCTCTTCGACCAGCTGGCAGGAGCAGGTTGTTTTTCTAAAATAGATCTGAGATCCGGATACCACCAGTTGAAGATCAGGGAAGGAGATGTATCCAAGACTGCTTTCCGAACCAGATATGGGCATTATGAGTTCCTTGTGATGCCGTTCGGGTTGACTAACGCCCCTGCAGCATTCATGGATCTCATGAACAGAGTTTTCAGGGAGTACTTGGATCGTTTTGTGATCGTCTTTATTGATGATATCTTGGTGTACTCCAGGAATGCAGAGGACCATGCCCAGCATCTGCGGATAGTGTTGCAAACCTTGAGAGAGCATGGCTTGTATGCCAAGTTCTCCAAGTGCGAGTTCTGGTTAAGGAGCATTTCCTTTTTGGGACATGTTGTATCAGAGGACGGTATAGCAGTAGATCCCAAAAAGGTAGAGGCAGTAGCCAACTGGCCTATACCCACTACAGTGACAGAGATCAAGAGTTTTCTGGGTTTGGCAGGCTACTATCGGAGGTTTGTTCAGGACTTCTCGAAGATAGCTGCTCCTATGACCAGACTGACCAGAAAGAATCAGAAGTTTGTGTGGTCAGAGGAATGTGATGAGAGTTTTGCAGAGTTGAAGAGACGGTTAACTTCAGCACCGGTGTTAGCGCTGCCGATCAGTGATGAAGATTTCACAGTGTTCTGTGATGCATCCCGAGTGGGATTAGGTTGTGTGTTGATGCAGAATGACAAAGTGATCGCTTATGCTTCTAGACAGCTGAAGAAGCACGAGCTGAATTACCCGACACACGATCTTGAGATGGCAGCTGTTATCTTTGCACTTAAGATGTGGAGGCATTACCTCTATGGGGTAAAATGTGAGATCTATACGGATCATAAGAGCCTGCAGCACATCTTAAGTCAGAGAGAGTTAAACTTGAGGCAGAGACGGTGGGTAGAATTGCTCAGTGATTATGATTGTAAGATCCAGTATCATCCGGGCAAGGCTAATGTTGTAGCTGATGCCTTAAGCCGAAAGTCACTTGGCAGTTTATCCCACATTGCAGTAGAGAGAAGACCGGTGGTGAAGGATTTCTACAAGCTCGTGGAAGAAGGGTTACAGTTGCAGTTATCTGGTACAGGTGTTTTGCTCGCACAGATGAGAGTGACACCAGTGTTTCTAGAGCAAGTGGCTCTGAAACAGCACGAAGACCCCGAGTTAGTGAAGATTGCCAGGACTGTTCAGTCGGGCAATAGTGCAGAGTTCAGATTTGACGGTGAGGGGATTCTTCGGCACGGTAAGAGGTTATGTGTACCAGATGATAGCAGTTTGAAGGCAGACATTATGAGGGAAGCTCATAATGCGAGGTGTAGCATTCACCCGGGAGCCACCAAGATGTATCAAGATCTGAGAAAGGTGTATTGGTGGCCAGCAATGAAGAGAGAAGTGGCACAGTTCGTGTCAACCTGCGAGACATGTCAAAGGGTGAAGTTAGAGCACCAGAAGCCGGCTGGAATGCTTAACCCACTGCCGATTCCAGAATGGAAATGGGAGAACATAGCGATGGATTTTGTAGTGGGATTACCGGCAACGTCTAACAGACTAGACTCCATATGGGTGATTGTGGATAGACTCACTAAATCTGCTCACTTTCTTCCCGTCAGGAGTAACTACTCTGTGGATAAGTTGGCGCAGGTGTATGTAGACGAGATAGTAAGGTTGCATGGAGTTCCAGTGTCGATAGTATCAGATCGAGGACCTCAGTTCACCTCCAGGTTTTGGCGGAGTCTGCAAAATGAAATGGGCACAAGGTTGGATTTCAGCACTGCTTTCCATCCACAGACAGACGGTCAGTCAGAGAGAATCATCCAGACCATTGAAGATATGTTGAGAATGTGTGTGTTAGACTTTGGCGGTTCTTGGAGGCAGCATCTACCTTTGGTGGAGTTTGCCTACAACAACAGCCATCATGCTAGCATAGGGATGGCTCCTTATGAAGCTTTGTATGGAAGGAAGTGCCGAACACCTGTTTGCTGGGAAGAGGTAGGAGAGAAAACTCTTGCAGGGCCAGAGTTAGTTGAGATAACCAGCAAGTTAGTGCCTATCATCAGAGAGCGGATCAGAACAGCTGTAAGCAGACAGAAAAGCTATGCAGACATCCGTAGGAAGCAGATAGAGTTCCAAGAGGGGGATATGGTATTGCTTAAGGTGTCTCCGATGAAGGGAGTGGTTCGGTTTGGGAAGAAGGGTAAACTGGCCCCACGGTACATTGGTCCCTTTGAGATCTTGCAGAAGAACGGGCCTGTATCGTATAAGCTAGATTTACCGGCTTCTATGGAACGAATTCACCCGGTATTCCATGTTTCTATGTTGAGAAAGTTTGTGTCAGATCCAGAGAAGGTTCTTAGTGAACCTGAGGTGGAAATCTTAAGTGATCTCACTTATGTAGAGCAGCCAGTGCGGATCCTTGACACCCAGATCAGAAAGTTGAGAAACAAGGAGATACCAATGGTGAAAGTTTTGTGGAACCACCACAACCTAGAAGAGTGCACGTGGGAGACTCGGGAGTCCATGCTCCAGCAATACCCATATCTGTTTTAAGGTTAGTTTTTCCCCATGTTTCTATGTGTTTATGTTGTGTTAGGGACATTCGGGGACGAATGTTCTTAAGGGGGGGAGTTTTGATCCGTCCGGCCGAGGTGATGTGCTTATGTGTTGCATTCCATGAGAGCATGTTTTATCACCTGTTATTTGCCTATTCTACTCACTGGGCTAGCGTAGCTCATCCCTCTCCCCTAACTCCAGTTGTGCAGGTTCAGAGGTCAGAGAGAACTCAGCAGGGTACAGGAAGAGTACAGAGTATTGTACTAGCTAGTGTGGACATGTACATGTAAATGTAAATGTATAGAGAAAATGTATATGTACAGTGTATAGAATGGTGCTTGACTATAAGAGTTGTAATCCCTTGTTCTTTTCACATGATCCGTTTATGTTTACATATATTGTTGTATGTGTATGAGCAAAACCAGGCTTAACATGATGAGTTTGATCCGCCTAGGGCCATGAGGAGCTCTAGTAGGGATGAGTAAAGAATAGAAAGATTGCATGCACAGGTTAAGCCTTGGAATGAAGTAAAGTTTTATGTTTTTACAGCAAATGTATGATCATGTATGGGATTTCACAGGTATACAGACAGGATAGCAGGCTTACTACGGGTCCCGGCGACCTTAAGTCGATCTGGATCCTAGTGCCGGTGGCAGTTCGGTTTCCGGGCTGTTACATAGAACATAAATAACAATTTCTTGAATTTCTTGAAATAGAGTTGAGCACAAACCTTAGAATTTCCAAAATATTCTACAAGCTTTACTTCTCTACTCTTCCTTTTCTTTCCCTTTGGAACTTCCACTTTTCCTTTCCACTTTTTTCTCATGAAAAAAATAAACCAATAAATCACATTAATACACTATTTCTCATAAATATTCACATAAAATGATAAGAAATAACCCTACAACAAAAACCCCTAACATACCTTTCAAATTTCCAAACCCTTGGTTACTATTTACTCTCCCTCACCCTTGAAATTTCTCTTTGATTTCCCTTCTTTTCTTCAAATGCTTCTTTGGAAAGGTGTTGAGAGAAGATGGGGAATTAATTGGAGGTGAAATTTTGAAGCAATTTTGGTGTAGAAAAACAAATGGAGAAAGGAGGTTTCACGGCAGAGGAAGGAGAAGAAAATGGAGAAAACAAAAATCGGTTTCTCTCTTCACTTCTAGTCTCTTCTTCTTTCCTCTTTTCTTTTCTTTTCTTTTTTTTTTTTATTTTTTATTTATTTGGTTTGTGGCTACAAATGAGCCACTTATTTTTAAATTAAAATTTTATGTATTATCTTCTTTTTTTCTTTTCCTTTCTTTTCTTTTCTTTTCTTTTCTTTTTCTTTTTTTTTAAATTCGTTTCCTTTCTTTTATTATATTTATTATTTCTTTATTTTTATTTTACTATCCTATATATATTTTTTTAGGATGTTACAGTATGTTTAAAATTACAAAAGCCTTAAAATTAATGTTTCATTGTAATTGTTCTAGGTTAAACACGTGAAAGGCATCTGATATTTACTTTTCATTCGTTTTTCATCTGTTAAAAAGCTTTGATTCACTATTTTTATATTAATTTATCCTCTATGTGTAATATTCAATTTTTTCCATGAAGCAGAAGCAAACATCATGGCTCGACGATGCAAGTTGCGGAAAGGGAATTCCATCAATATTAACTTGGAAAATGAGACTGAAAATAATGTTAACCAGAACTTTCAAGAAACTCAAGAGTTATACCAAAATCAGGCTTCAAATTTTCAAGGTAAATAATATTTATGTGATTTATAAATTTTAAGTTGTTTTCATAAATAATTATATGGCTAACTTCAATTTTTTTTTTTTAGGGAATACTAGTCAGAAGACAATGAGGTATCATTATGAAGGTCATTTTATATTTTCACCAAATAGAATATATGAAAATGGTAGGTTCATGGAGAAACCTAATTTTGATGTTGATTTCATCTCATTTTTTGATATATTGGATGACTTGAAAAAGGATTGTGGATTTGATGTTATAAAAGGAGATAAATTTTATTACTTGAAGGCTGATAAATCTCTTAGTGATCTTGATGCATTGATAGAGGTTAAAGATGATACAGATGTGAAAAATATGATGGATAGTTATAAGAAGTTCCCTTCGAAACCCATTGATATATACACTCTATTTCGAGATTATGATATTTTACCAAATGGACTTGGTGACGAGCTACCCGCAGTTACTGTTGATCACACTTCTAATCAACTTCAAAATCCAAATGCAACTGCAGCAACAGGTTTACTCATTTAATTTTATTTAAACAATTGATTATGTTTACTTGTTCTATGTACAGAAATTCTTGTTATTATATGATTATTGTTTTACTTTTATTTTGAAATAGGTTCCAATATAATTAAAAGAAAAACTAGAGGACCAACACGATGCTTGAAAATCACACAATTGGAGAATGGACAAAAATTGCCAGTAGAATTTGATGAAGATGATCAAGCTATTGGTGATAATGCTACTGCATTTGTTTGGTTTTTAGGACAAATTATTAGAAGTGTGTCGTGTTGTCCATTGCAAGTGAAACAATGGAATAAGATTACCGATGATAAGCTCGACCTTATGTGGTCTACCATATTAGTACGAAAATTTATATTAAATTACATCCATTATAAAATGATTATAATTTTTTTAGTTCTATTAAGTATCATAATATTTATTTCTTACTTCTTTCCTAAAAGGAAAGTTCACTTTTGAGTATTCTGATGCAAGAAAGGGAGCAATTTTCGGTCATATGAATGCATTATATAGGAATTATAGGCATAAGTTGAAGAAGTACTTTGATTCAAAGGCAACTTATTCACTTCGTCTCCGAAACAAGCCTAAGGATATGGATGTAAAAGATTGGAAGTATTTGGTTAATCTTTGGACAGAAAATGCATTTCAGGTATTAAAAATTCGTGTAAAATTTAATAATTTATTTTATATGAATTCAGTTTCTGTTAGCTAACATAAATTCTAAAAATTTTTCATTGTTTTTCTTTAGAGAGAAGCAACAAAAATAAGACAAATAGATGCAAGCGTTTTATGCCGCCATACACGGGGACAAAAAGCTTTGCTTGGCTGAGAGATCATATGGTATGAATTTGTTTTTATTTTATTAGTATTATAGTATTTTTTATTAATTAAATGATATACAAATAATCCCTTTTTACTGCTGTCGTTTTGTGGACTATGGCTAGAAAGAAACAAAATAGTATTTGATAATTCTAGTTTAGAACTTGAGAAAGTTTATGATTTGATCTTTTATGGATCTTTTATTTGGTTTAAGATGTGCCTAGCTTTCCTTATTCCTTAATCCAAATTCTTTTTAGTAGTTCAACAATCAAGAACTGGTCAACCTGTAATGGTATAAGCTAGCTGCTTGTTGTTATTCTTTGTATTCTGCTATAACTCTCAAAGTTCTAATAAAGGTTATTTTTATCAAAAAAAAAAAAATAATAATGCCTTTTGAAGTTCATATGATTGTTAGAACTTTTTGATATGCCATTTATTATTTTTTCTGTAAATGCCTAATTAGATTCAGACTGCCATTATTAACCTTCATTTCCCACATCAAAACAAATCCCCTTTTTCTTTATGCTCATTAAAGTTAAAAATGACAATTTTTTAGTAGTATTAGATTAGACAGCAAACACCATTAATAACTCACTCATTTAATGGTGAAATTTGACCATGTTTAATATTCTAAATATAGGAATGAATTATGATTGGTCAACCCTATGAGCATCCAAACTTGTAGAGTAAATAATAATCAACAGTATTATGAATTTTAACGCTTGAATTGATATCATTAGCTGTAAAAATGTTAGCTCTTTTATACAAGTTTTGTTTATCTGCAGCATATTTGTAGTTAAGTCAATTGACTCTTTTACGGAAAGTTTGGTTTTGCTTGAACTCAAATTTTTATTGATATAGATCTATGATAAACTAATACTAATTGTTATATTTATTTGAACAGAAGAACAAAAAAAATGGAAAAACACTTTCTCGCTTAGAGCTTTTTCTTGAATCCAGAAAGAGAAAGCAAGGCAAAGAAATTGATCCAATATCACAAGAAGCCATTGTAATACTTTTTACATATGTTTTATTTATTTGTTATGTATTTTATGCTATATTTTGATTTTTTTTAATATCAATAAATATAAATATCTCTATAGGAAAAGTTTCAACAACTAAAGAAATAACGAGAAGAAGGACAAATTTCACTGGATGATGATGCTATGTTTGCTGATGTACTTAGGCCAGAAAAAATGGTTATGTACGTGCTTATGGTCCTGGAAAAAATGTCACGGAATATTTTGGTGCTAGACCTACAAAGATAGAACTACTTAAACAACTTGATACTTCGAGAAGAGAAGCAAACGAGCGTGTCCAACAAATTCAAAAAGAAGCAAGTGAACAAGTAAATGATGTTAAGAAGCAAATGGATGAGAAACTTGCAGAGATGAATAGAATATGAGAGCAGAAATTCAAGATGCTTTTGGAGAAAAACAATAATATTGCATCAGTAAGTGATTAAAAACTAAGTCTCATTTTTTTTCTAATATAAGAATTTTTGTAAGCTATATAACTAGTATGAACCTTATCTATTTTATATAATTTTGTTATTAATATTTTGAAATAAAATTTTATACAGCCTATGGAGGATTCCCAAGATGATGAAATTGGAGGATGATTTGCAGTATATTTGAAGTTTTGGATTTTGAAGCAGCCAGCAGCTTTATAATACTACTTTTAAAAAATTTAGATATTAATATTAGTGTTAGTATGGTATTATAATTTCAAGTATTTTTAGTGTGATTGGTTTATGACTTAAATTAGTTTATTTTGGATATTAGTTATTTTGACTTAAATGTATTGTTATTTTATAATTGTCATTCTGATTGAGTCTTAATATTAATATATAATTATTTTATAAATTTAAATTTTAGCTAAATTTTTTATATAAATTTTATATTCTATTATAAATTTTACCAAAATTATTAATAGATAAATAACATATGTAATAGTAAATTATAATATAATCCCATTAAATAATAATAAATTAAATAAATATTACATTTTAGCTACAAATAATTAATAGTAGCCGTATGTACTATATTTAGAATAGCTTCTAATTTAATAATTTTGTGGCTTTATTCAATAGTTATAAAATAAAATTAAGTGTAACAATTATACTGGAACTTGTCACTTTCTTATTTTTGTGGTTATAAATTTTATTCTTGCATTATAATTATTTAAATGTGGCTAATAGTAAATATTTTTTGTCATACAATTAAGTTTATGGCTAAATTTAGATATGTTAGCCATAAAATTAAATTTGTAACTATACATAAGTTTAAATTGCCACATTATTATTTTTGTAACATAATCATAGCAAAATCACTTACAAAAAAAAGTTGTTGTGGCAAAAAGAAAATGTGGTTACAAATATTCCATTTGTGGCTAATAACTAGCCACAATATTTATTTTTAATGGCAATATTTTTGCTTCATTTAAATAAAAAGTGTGACTATAAATATTTATTTTAGCCACAACACAGGTAAATCCTGTAACTAAACTTTAGTTACGCCACTTCTAGCTACGGTATGTCACGGGAAAAATATGTTGTGGCAAAATCATCTAGCCACCAAAATTCTATTTTTAGCTACAATTTATTTTGTGACAAGATATGGATAATGTTGTAGTGATCTTTATTACCACACTGACCGAATAGTATAAAAAAGTCCTTATATACACTATCAAGACCTAACTAAAGTGGAAATAAATAAGTAACTAAATAGGAAATAAATAAAATAGTAAGTCAGTAACAGAGACTTACAACCTTACTACAATAACTAATAATAACTCTAGCCAAAATTAACTAAACAGTAGAAATAAAACTAACTAAACTTAATCTCATTTTGACTAATCTTTACAAGAGTAAAGCCAAAGAAAACTTGATCAATTGGAGAAGAAAACAAACAAACCTTAAAGAGAAATCAGGTTCAAATGCCTATAATAATTCAAACAATAAAATAAAATTTAATAAAAATTATATAACAAGAAAGTATTTCCATCATGCGAATTGAAAGAGTGAGTTTTAGGAATTTACCTCTACAAGATGATTTTGTTTACTATTTGAATTGATATTGTGCAATAAATAGAAAAGATAATTGAAATGAAAATGATAAAAAGCTATTATAGGAATAACTCTATTTTTCTTTTCTCATTCCTTTCTCATTCTATGAAAATTCTTATCCGCACCAAGGTATACAAACACCTAACCAATAATAAGCCACCAATATATTCTTACAAGTGGAACTTACCATAATTTTAATATACATGACATCTTTTGATTATTACGCATATACAAGAAGTGTTAGTTGGGGCTGAGACAAACTTAATTTTTTTCCCTTGCAGGGGACATGGCCCCTACATGTCTCCATTAAGCTCTGACACTGTCTAGAGTTATTGGCTAATGAATTTTGTTTCTTAAGAGATCTCCTCATTTCTTAGTTTGACTAGTTCTAATAAAGGTCATTGAATTATAACTAGATGAACAGCAGAAAATGCACCATGTCTCAATAGAAAGCACCCAAAAGGCATAATGGTTTGGTGATTTCGAATTGAATGAAACTTGAAGCTTTCAAAATATAGTTTATGGGCTAATTATGGAAAAAATACTTTTCAATTATTGTTTAAATTATTTGGGTTTAAAGAATTTTGATTTTAATATGTATTGAAATAAATTAAGAAATTATTTTAAATAAAAAAATTCGGATGGATTAACGCATCAATAAGGTTTTGCCACTTATATATTACATCAGTTCTTAATGGTCTAATAAAAATATTAAGTCAAATTTTGTACAATCTACCTTCGTCTAATTTTGTCAAAATTTACTAAATTTTATAAATTATAAAATATTTTTATAATTTTATTCAATTTTTTAATATATTCTTCCACTTATTTTCTAATTTTATGAAAATTAAATTGTACAAGAATTTATGATTGTAGTAAAGTTAGCTTTTCAAAAGTATTATAAACGACTCAAAAAATTACTCGATTCAATTCGGTTCGGTTTTATCAATTTAAATTTTTAATAAATTTTTTATTTTTTATACTTTATTATTTTTAATATTTTAAAATTTAATTCAAATATTTTGATATTAAATTAAATAAATTAAAAATTAAAATTTTAGTATTCATAAAAATTAAATCAAATTGATTTTAATTAAAAATTAAATCAAAATAAATCGATTTGATTTGATTCAATTTAATTCGGTTTGATCAATTTAAATTTTTAATAATTTTTTAAT
Source organism: Manihot esculenta (assembly GCF_001659605.2). Classification (NCBI taxonomy): domain Eukaryota; kingdom Viridiplantae; phylum Streptophyta; class Magnoliopsida; order Malpighiales; family Euphorbiaceae; genus Manihot; species Manihot esculenta. Next base: position 12,702,543 of record NC_035178.2, read on the forward strand.
TTTTTACATTTTATTATTTTTAATATTTTAAAATTTAATTTAAATATTTTAATTTTAATATAATCTAATCTCACTATATTATTAAAAATAATATACTATTATCACTAATCAGTTCATTTTGATTTTTTTAATTTTTTTTAATTAAAATTGAATCGAATCAAAATAATTAAAATTTTTAAAATTACAAATTAAACCATATAGAAATAAATAAAAAATCGAACTAAATTTCTAAATTAATTTAATTTGATTGATTTTTTTAGTTTAAATCGAATATTACTCCCCTCTGAAAATGCAAAATAGACTATAGAGAAATGAAACGATAGTTGTTCCGGTACAATTTTAAAATAAATTGAATTTTTATTTTTAAAATATTTTTAAATTATTATTAAAAAGTTAAATATATTTAAATAAAATGAAATAAATTAAGTAGAGTATAATTTACACTTCCAATTCTAATAAATAATAATCTTATACGACATTTTAGCATTTTTGAAAAAAAAAATTAATTTTAATATTTTATACTTTTATTATACAGTTTCGGAACGTATTTTATGTTTTTATTATTTTTTTTTCAAAATTAAGGAAAATTTCAATTTAAAATCAGTCGAGCACAATTTTCAAGAAATTTAATCCAAAAATTAAAAAAAATTGAGCTTCTTAAATTTTTTTTTAGCTAAAATATAAAATCAAGAAATTTAGCATAAAAATTTTGATTTTATGCTACAGTGAGCTTAAATTGGCTTATGAATTAATGAATGAAAAATTGGAAATAAGTTAAATTAAATATCTTTATTAAATATAAGAGTGAAATTAAATATTTCGCAATATTTTTACCAAAAATGTCTCAACCGAATAGGAATATTGGATTTATGAGAAATTAAGTGATTCTTATGTGGAAATGATGAATTTGAAAATTTGAGATATAAAATGAAAAATTATGAAGAAGAGAAAAGACAAGTAGTTCAATTATTGAATAAAATATGAAAAAAAGAAAGAAAAAAAAAAGTGATGTGATTTATGATAGCAAGCATAAAATTGTGAAGAATATAAAATTTTCAACTTAGTATAAATTGTTAATTAGATTTAATTTTAAGTTATTAAAGGGAATCTAAATTTTTTAGTGAATTTGCAGCTATACCAAATTAATTTTATTTGTTATAATATAGGAGCTAAAACTCCGGATAATAAGATAAAAAGAGAAGAGCTGAAGGAGAAACATTGTTGTCAAAAGCTAAATAACTCTCATCACTCAATGGAGGAAAGTCTAAGATATGAACACCAACAAGATAACGAGCTTCAAGCTTAGTAAGAATGTCAATGCAAGAATTAGCTTCCTTAAAGACACGGTGAACTCGCAATCTATCCATAATAGCTATTAATCTATGAAACTAAAGTATTAAAATATTTAGCTGGCTCTTTCGACTCTATAACCACAATAATTGTGTCTAACTATTCTATAACCTTTAGAATCAAGTCCATTGCTTTAATACTAGCCTTCAAAAGCTCACAGCTCTAACCCTTAAATGTCACGTTACTTTCAAATTGTCACGTGTAATTGGCTAAACTCAAAAAGTTTTTGTGGCGCTTAACCTTTCAGAATATCAAGTTGACTTATTTTTCATCAAGTTAGTTCAATAAATTGTATTTGAACCCTCAGTGATGAGCACATACAGAAGATAAAGGCAACTAGGAGGAGGAGTAGTGTACAAAAGTTTTAAAATGGGAAGCTTTTATTACTTTAAAGAAGACCATAATGTGGTGTACAAAGTAGCAAGGTTTCTGCTATATAAGGACTCATTCAAGCATATATTGAGAGGGAGATGTCTATTTATAGTTTAGGGCACCTCTTTTACATGTGGCTAAGAATGGCCAATGATTATTCCAAAATAATAGCAAAAATAAGAACCATATAATAATTATACAAGTGTCCTATGGGGCTCACAAAAGCTTCCTACCTACTCAACAAAAAAGGTTTAATAGAGGGTTCTAGGTTGCCGCCTCTCCCCTAGTTGGTGTTGCAACCAACTTGTTGCCTGGGTTAGGCTTGATAAACCGTGCTAGCCCAATAGTATTATGCAACCAATTGAAGCCTCATCTAGCATCTCACAAGCGAGGAATCTTATCAACCAAACCTCATTTGCCTTTGCACCTTACTAATCTACAGATTTCTAGCCAAAGCCTCGCAGCACTTTGTGTGCTCCTTGCTCTCTTGCGTGCACTAGTTAGTTACACTGTGTGATTCCTTCCACTCAGCACCAGTTGGACCTTGTTTTAATATTGATTAGCTTGGACTTCCTCTGTAGCTCCTTTGGATTAGCAAGAGCTCACTAGAGGATGGTCACATTTTTCTCCAGTTATTTTGGTGATGTCCTTATTGTTTCTTGCCAATATTCGAGCACCTCATCCTTATTTTGCCACAAGTTTAACTCATGATCCCATGTGGTTGTGCATCAGGTAGTTTTTTCCACCTTCACTAAGTATTTCTTTAAAACTAGGATGATTACCCCTTCTAGGCAGTTACTATGGTAAGTGATCAATGTGACTCTCTCTAGCTTGGTGATTCATCATCCTTATGGAATGGTTTTAAACTCCCATGGAAGCTGGGATGAGCCTCAGTATGAGTTAGCAACTTCACCCAATAAGCAACTTTAGTAGTTCTCTTGCTAAATTTGTCCACCACCACCATTATATTGATACAGCTGTCCATCTTTGATAAGCCAATATGAAATCTATGGAGATGGACTCCTAAGGCTTTTCAGGAATGGATAAAGGCTCCAACAACCCTGTTGGCCTTAATTTCTCACTCTTAACTTGTTGAAAAATAAGATACATCTTCACATATTATTCAACATCATATCCCATTCATGGCAAAAAAACAAGCACATTCTATTAACGCCAACATGTGACTTATGCTTGAATGACCAGCCTAAAGTGAGTCATGACACTCATAAATAATGTCTTTTTTCCTACTCTAGTACTGACTTCAAGAAATCCCTATCAACAATATAGATCTACAATATGCCAACTTGCACGAGGTTTAACAACTTGCAGCCTATACATCATAAGCCATCGCTTGCTTAATTTGCTCCTCCAGCGATAATATTAATTGATGGCTGCCTTATGGTAACTAACTTATCTTTTCGAGAGAAGGCATCTACTACAAAGTTTTTCTTCCCTTTTATATTCAATCACAAAATCAAATTTCATAAGGAAGGCTTGCCATCTCACTTACTTCAGACAAAGTTTCTTTTGAGGAAAAAAATAACTTATAGCCATATTATTCATTCGTACTATGAACTTAGACCTAAGCACATAATGTTGTCATGTCCTTATACAATGAACCGAAGCAACCATTTCCTTTTCTTGCACTATATATCTTCTTTTTAACTTATTTAATTTTGGCTCTCCTATGCAACTGGATAGCCTTCTTTCATATGCACCCCACTAATATCATAATCGGAGGTATGGGTTTGAACTTCAAATGACATTGAATAATTGGGTAAGACTACGATAAATTCTTCCATGATTGCTTGCTTTAACTCTTTAAAGTACTTTGAAATTTTTCATCCTCATTCCACTGTCTGTTATTCTTTAGAAGGTTCGTCAATGGAGCTACAATAGATGATATTCACGGATGAATCTCCAATAATAATTAGCTAAGCCAAGGAAAGATCTTAGCTCTATTACCTTTTTAGGAGATTCCCAATCTCGAATAACTTTAGCTCCATCATGCATATTTTAGCATCTCCCATAATATGGTTAAGGAAGGGTACTTTCTTTTAAGCAAAAAAATACTTTTACTTTTTCACATATAGCTTATTATCCCTTTGGACTTAAAACTCGTATTTCAAATGCTTCATATACTCTTCCAAGGATTTACTATAGATGACAATATTATCCAAGTATACAACCATAAACTTATCAAGAAAATGATGAAATACTTTAGTCATTAATGTGCAAAATGTAGCTAGAGCATTAGTAAGTACAAAGGACATAACAAGGAGTTCATAGGAGTTATATCTTGTTACACACATGGTCTTTGGCTCATCTTCCTCGGCAATACAAACTTGCCAGTAACTGAATCTCAAATCAAGTTTTGAAAACCACTTTTCCTTTCCAAGTCTATTAAATAGATCTGCAATAAGTGTAATGAAATATTTATTCTACCGTTATTTTATTTAGAACATGATAGTCGACATACATTCGTAGTGAGTCATCTTTTCTCATTTGAAATAATATTGAAGCTTTACAAGTTGACTTTAAAGGTTGAATGAAACTAACTTCTAAAAGCTCCTTAAGCTACCTTTGCAACTCCTCCAACTCAGGAGAGGCTAACCGATAAGACACACTTGAAGGAGGTTTAGAACTGGGCTCAATATCAATAGCATGATCCACTTCCCCCATCTTGATAAAGCTTCTTGGGTAACTTAAAATGGCATGACATCCTTGAAGTCTTGCAAGGGTTGACCTACTTCTATGGGAATTGCATTGCCTTGAACTTCATCTTTCTCCTTCAAGGCAACTAGGTAAAAAGGCTCTTTTCTCTTGACCCCCTTACTTAATTACATTGCCAAGAGCACTTGACTTTAATTGGGCTTGCACTGAGCTAATAGAATAGTCAAACACCTCCCTCTTCCATGATGCATATAGAATTTACAAAAGGAATGAGAATTGCCTTAACATTATCCAACGAACTCAATGCCAAGCACACAAACATAATCATCTATTGAAATAATATAGAAGTCAAAAGATCTAGACCACTCACCTATTTGGATATTCACACCCTTAGCCACTCATAAATCATATTAGGCTTGAAGTTCACCACTTTTAGCCATCTAAGATCCTTTTCTTAAGTCATGCCTATAAGGTTATCATCCTCTACCTTAGAAAACTTGTAATACCCGGCTCGAGTCCGGCATCGGAGTTCCTGTAGTCCGGTGGAATCTTGGGTGTCGGAACCCTCGAGAAGGGTAATACATATGTTTGCTAAGGTATTTTCACTTGTTTTCATGTTTTGAAGTGTTAAAAGTATTGAGTTTTGAAAGAAAAGCAACAAGGGAGAAATGCAAAGGTTCGGCCACCGAAGGTCACTTTCGGCCGCCGAACATTGCATGGTTTCGGCTTCACGTTCGGCTGCCGAAGGTGGTCTGGCCAGCCACCTATAAAAGGGCCAAGGGTCGGTGGAAGGAGGTTATTTCTCCTCCACTTGCAGCCAGAGGTGAGTTCCAGCCTCTCCCACGTTGACTTTCATGTTTTCCATGATTTTCATCAAATCTTTCAAGAGTTTTAAGAGTTTTGGTGACTTTTGAAGGTTTTCATGTATGGGATTTCACAGGTACACAGAGTTCATAGCAGGCTTACTACGGGTCCCAGCGACCTTAAGTCGATCTGAATCCTAGTGCCGGTAGCAGTTCGGTTTCCGGGCTGTTACAAAACTGTTTAATGCACTCGTATCTATAAGAGCCTATAGGTCGTGGTCCCCAATTTTCATATTGACATAGAGTTAGCCTTTCTTCTTCTTAAGCGGGCCATATTTTTCCATGGTAGCCGCAAGTTATAGAGATCCCATTCTTACTTATTCTTCCTTCTTACTACCTAATTCTTTATCCTCCACTAAAGCCGAGAGTTAATTTATTTCTTTTAGGAAACTCTCTTATCCTATGAGGGTCTTCATTAAGGAACCATTTAATGTGAAGCCTATTACAACTTTTAGAAGTAGATTCTACCTTTTTAAATTTAAAGCCTCATTTCTTCTTACTAAGTTTAGAATTTCCACTACTCTTTTTACTACCTTCACTTCTCTCCTTTCCATTGTGAGGTTTTTGGGATAGAATTGTTTCTTTAAATCCTTCTTAAAATCATCCCACGTAGCCATGGTACAAAGAAATTTCACTATTGTAATATCCATCAAATACAGGGACATATGATTAACTTTTGGCAACCTCCTCTACAACCCTCATAGGTTTAAAATATTGCTCTAGAATTTGTAAGAAATTATCTACCTCTTTAGTATTCCTAGAGCCTTTAAATGATGAAGGTTTAGGTACCTAGATATTTTCAACTGAAGTTCCCATACTTATTGAGGTTGAAGGGCTTGACATACCTCCTCGTACTACTACCTGCTTTAACAACGTAACCTCATCCATTACTTCCTAGACTCTTGCTAGCACTCGATCCAATTCTTCCCTTACCTTAATGATCTCTTCCACAAGTGAAAGGCACATGGTCTCACCTTTGTTAGCCAATTTATCAATTGTAGCATTGAAAGCAATTTGCACTTCATCATGGAAGTTATCCATCCCATTACTGAGTTCCTTCATATGCAAGTCTAACTCCTCAAACTTTTCCTCCCCATTGATGAGCTTTAACTTTATGTTGGCTATTCGGATGTCAATATCACCCAACTTTTCCCTTCCGCAAGCTGCATCACACAACTTATCTCTTGTTCCCTTCTTGCAGGGCGTATACTGTTGTGTTAGGGGAACCTGCTCCTCATCACTAACATGTCTCACTTGACAAGCTTACTTGCTTAGATCAACCATCGTACTTCCCTCATGCTTTGATATCAAATGTCACGTCCCTTGCAAGTTAACACCTGAAACTAGCCCAACTCCAAGAGCCCTTGCGGCACTTAACCCTTTTGACGATTAAGTCAGCCTGCTTTCTACTACGATAGTTCAATATTGAAATCTCGGTGATGAGTACATATGGAAGCTAAAGGTAATTAGGATGATGAGTAGTGCACAAGAGTTTTAAAATCGAAAGCTTTTATTATTTCAAAGAAGAGTATAATGTGAGTGTACAAAGTAGCAAGGTTTCTGCTATACAAAGACTTACTCAAACATACATTCAAATAAGGGGGAGATGCCTATTGATAGTTTAGGGCACTTCTTATACATATGGCTAAAAATGGCTAACGACTATTCCAAAATAATAGAAAAAATAAGGACCCCATAGTAATTGTACAAGTGTCCTTGTGAGGCCCCCAGAAGCTTCCCACCTCCTTAGCAAAGGAGGTTCAATAAAAGGGTCTAGACAGCCACCTCTCCCCTAGTCAGTGTTACTGTTAACTTGTTGCATGGGCTGGGCTTAATGAACAAATGCTAGCTCACTTTGCAATCCATTGAAGCCTTGTTTGGTAGCTTATAGGTGTGGGCCCCTGCCAACTAAACCTTATTTGCTTGTGTGCTAAGCCAGTCCGTGGAGCACCTCGCACATACCTTGTCGTTCTGGCATACAATCCAGCACCAATTGAACCTCATTTTGATATTGATTGGCTTGGACTCCCTGTGTAGTTCCTTTGGATTAGCGGAAGCTTACTAGATTGAGAATGGTCACATAAAGCAAACATATTTCCTAAATAAATCCCTAACAACACCACCCTCAATCGCAGATCTAGAAGCTTGATTCTATGAATCACCAGCATTCACCTAAAAAAAGAGAGAGAGAGAAAAGCATGCACATCCACTTCACCTATGGCTTAGACATCAACAAAGTAGGCTCAATAACAGGTTCCATATACGTCTTGACTATCATAATGTGTTGTTTTCTATACTCAAAAACACCACCAACCATATTACTCCCTTCCACATGCTCAGAATTAAAAGCATTTCATTTCCACGATGCCAAAAGACTCCACACAAGGCCAAAAATCAAATTCCATTGTGATTCATTCACAACCGTTTTCTTCATTCTCTAAGTTTCTAAGCATCCAAACTTTGACACTGTCCTCATCATTTCATATATCTAACCAAGACATCAACACAACAGCAAGAATCAAAGTATTTCAAGTCAATTTATTTTAAAAAGTAAATTTTATTAGTTTAAGTGAAAATTTTTATTAATTAAATAAACATAAAGGTTAATTATTTCTTATGATTCGTGTGAATTAAAAATCAAGTAGAATAAATTCAGATCAAGTTGGCAAATGAAATCAGGTTCGCCAACTCTAAATATATGTTTGAAAATTAAATTCAAATTGAATCATAAAAAAATGTTATTTGTTTACTTATAATAATATAATAAAATTTATAAAATAAATTTTCATTTTTATTTTTTAAATATAATTGATATTTCATAGTTACCCATTTATGAAAATACTTATACTTCACATGTTACATATAATATAAATATATGTTGAAAAAAATTAAATATTTCATATTTTTATGTAAAATTTAAAATATTATTAAGATATATGTAAATATATAATGTAATAAACATTAAAGTTTTTAAAAATAAAAAATATGTTTATTGAACTTATTAAATTAGTTTATTCAAAATGTAAAAAATTAATTTAAAAATCTATATATATATATATATATATATATATATATATATATATATATGGATATTAATTAGTATAATTTTTTTAAATTTTTGAGGTATTTTAATATATTTTTAAAAATTAAAAGATTATTAAATAATATTTTTTTATTTAAATTTTCATACTAAAATCATTTAGAAAAATTTCAATTAAAATAATGATGAATGCACAAAGACCAATTAAATCATAGAGGAAATTAATGAGTGAGATGACTTGTCCATTTTGCTTTCATTTATTATATTTTTTGGGATATTTTTGCTAAACCCCACACTGGATTTCACATCATACTTAAGAGCAAAATAGAAGAAGAACATATGCTGTGTTCAGTTCCCTGGCCTACCAACGCTGCTTATGAAATTAATCTCATCACTCATAGGGCACCAACTGTTAAAAAAATTCCCTGAAAATGTAACTTATATTCCCCAAATATTATTTTTTAAATCTTTCATCAAAGAAGACACATGTAATGGAGATCGACAGAGAATATCCAGGTGTCAGCTGCAGCATCAGCAGCAGCTCCTCCATCTCATGATTAGTCTAATCTTGAGATATCAATAGAAGAAAAATATTATTTCACTTTCTGGGTTTCTTTTGAATGTGGAACTGATTTGACAATTCATAAGATTCTTGATCATCTTCAACGTTAAGATGAAATTTGAGTGGAGGGGGTTCCTGCATGCATCAACTTTTTAGGGTTCATGTTTTCTTTGTTGGGTATCATTTTGAAATTTCGTATATATTCGATGGAATATACAATAGACCGTCTGCTCTCCACCAATCATATTGGTAGAAAAAGTATAGTGGCCTCATCATGCTGCAAGAAATTAAATAATCTTATTGATGTGACAAAAATATATTATATGAATCTTTATAAGTGCTATAGCCTTAAAGCAATAATTCATCTCCAAATTTAATATTAAAACCTCAAGGAAGAGTAAAAGCAGCTACAGGCTCCACCTTTATTCTCAGGGCTAGCTGGGAAGCAAGGGGTGGATGACAAAGAATCTGCACAAAGTACCATATATAAATCTTAGAAGCTCTGCAAGCAGAGAAGCAATCTTTGCGCAGCTTCTTGAGAGATCAGGGTGGATTTGCAGCAACCTCGAAGCTAGTTCAAACTAGTGGGAGGTTGTTTGCAGGAAGAGAAAAATTTCTAGTTAGTAAAGTTAGTGAGAGAGGTTAAAGAATACCAAGAAATTTTCAGTTGAATATTGCTGAGAAATGGCTCGAGGAAAGGTTCAGATGAAACGCATAGAGAATCCAGTGCATAGGCAGGTGACCTTCTGCAAGCGCCGAGCTGGGTTCCTTAAGAAGGCTAAGGAGCTGTCTGTGCTGTGTGATGCTGAAATTGGAGTTTTCATTTTCTCCACCCATGGAAAGCTCTATGAACTGGCCACCAATGGGTATCTCTTTCCATCTCTCTCTCATTGCCTATTAGCTTGCTTAAGTAGTTGGTATAAGTCATCCACGAACGAAAAATTATACAATACAATCGTTAGTATTTTAAAAATTGTGGACATATATTTTAGTGGATATACTCAATTGCATACAAGGATTATTAATCATCTACTATAGTAATCATTACTTCATTTAGGGTTTAAATAATAATAATAATAATAATAATTTACTAATAATAATATACTATTATTAATATAATACTAAAAATAATATATTAATAAAATAATAAATTATTGAGCATTTTATATGTTGATTAATAATTTTAATCGGATACAATTATTAAGTAAGAACCGAATTCTCTCAGATATTGTGGTTCGTTATTATTTCGGACGACTCTACTCGTTTCACATAGATAATTTTTTTTCTCTTGCAAGAGCTAGTAATCTTAATCAGATACAATTACTACGTTAGAATCAAATTCTCGGCTATTGTGGTTCGTTAATATCTCAGACGACTCCACTCATCTTATACGAGTAACCATTTCTTTGCAGTCCCATTAATTCTGCACAATTTTTCTATTCAGTGACTCTGATACCAATTAAAACAATTCAGCCCAAACTAATCTAAATAACTTCTGATCCTATTCTTTCACTTAATCCAACATAATTAATTCAAATTATTTAGTAATTTTATACTAGTTATTATATAATTTTAATTTTCAGTGCTATGTGAATGTGGGTCGCAGGACCCACATCAAGCAGCTGATTTTCACATTATAAAAGTATTGGACACTCATTCTCTCTAATTGTTGGAGTGAGTTACGTCGATATTGAATTTTCCGTAAATATATTATTTTCTAATATAGTTGTTATTTTAGATTTATTTGTAGTCGTCATTTTAAATTATTCTAAATAACTTTTAAATTTATTTTTTTATTTTGTTTAATATGATTAATTCGAATTATTTAATAATTTGCTAGCTATTACATAAAATATTTATTTTCTATAGTCAAAATATGTGGGATGCTACACTATAAATTAGTGCTGAGTAGTAAGTTTTGTATGTGATAAACAGAAGCATGCAAGGGCTCATTGAGAAGTACCTGAATGCCACCGGTGGTTCTCTGCAGCCTGACCTTCCCAACCAGACACACCCTCTTGTATGTATTTATTATCATATCTTTGTCTCTCACTTCATTCTCTTTTTCCCTTCACTTTTTGCAAGGAAAGTTCAATTACTCACATTAATAGTTTTCTTTTATGAGATAAATTAAGTATTCTATTATTGAAATATTAATAGATTAATAGTTAATCTTGATTTTTGTAATTAATTTTCAAATATAAATACATAATTGCATCTAATATAAGCTCTGCCTCATATAAAAATATAAATTTAATAACTTATTAAATAAAATTAAAAAATAATATTGAGATTTTAGAAGAATTAATTAAAGTCTATATAATAAATATATGAATCTAAATATAAATATATATTCTAATAATTATTAAACTTGCTCGCCCTTAGACGGTTAGAGCTGTAATCGAATCGAGTCGAACCGAGTCGAGCTCGAACTCGACTCGATTAGAAAATAAATTTAAAAGTTCGAACTCGACTCGAGTTTCATTTATAAACTTGAACTCGATTCATAAAATTATAAATATTAAACTCGAGTTCAGTTCGAGCTCGATTCGTAATAACCTTGTTTATCACATTAACGAACCAACTCAAACTCCACTCAAAAAACTAGAATTTAAGCTCATTTAAACTCGAATTTGAGTTCGATTAGACTCAAATTTGAGCCTAATTATATTATAAACAAGCTCAATATAATTCAAATTCATTTAAATTATAAACAAATTTAAATTTTATTTGAATTATAAATAAATTTAAATTAAAAATAAAATTTAAATTATAAGGTCATAAGAAACTTTTAAATTAAATTCTTTTATTTAATTAAAGTCTCTCAAACCCAAACCTAATAAAAAAAAATGTAAAAGAGTTGTTCTTTTATAGAAAAGTCACAATTCTCCATATCCCATCAACTTTCGATATGGGATTGGTGTTGGCGAACGAGTATGTTCACGAGTTTGTTCGCGAGTCTGTTCACGAGTCAGCTTGCGAGTCTGTTCATAAACTTGAAAATGAGCCGAGCTCGCGAGCTTAAATGAGTCAAATACTGCTAAACTCAAGTTCGACTCATTTATTAAACGAGGCTAAAAAGTGAGCTGGAACTCAACTCATTTAGAAAATGAGTCGAATCCGATCGAATTTTTATCGAATCGAGTCTCGATAGCTCACGAACAGTTTAATTCGTTTACACCCCTATAGACGATGAGGACTTTTTATTTAATTTCATATCGATTTGAGATTATTACTTTCATAATATAAAAGAAACAATTTTATAACCGTTGCTTTAATATTGTTGCATAAACTCTAAAATATAGTAGTGTTTGTGGATAAATTTAAATTTTTTTAAAATTAATTTTAGATTTAAAATAATTGTTAAATCTAATTTTAAATATTAATATATATTTTAACTTCAAAAAAAAATATTAATATATATTTTTATTTATAATTTAAAATTACTATAAAATTTTAGCTGTTAAGTTTTTTTTTTTTTTTTTTTTTTTTTTTTTTTTTTTTTTTTTTTTTTTTTTTTTTTCCTGTTGTGCATTCCTATTGCTTAATTACTTTCATTAAGGGGAAAATGAAATTGTATGAGTAGGATGCAAAAGAGGAGATCATGATGTTGAAGAAAGAGATTGAGATACTCCAAAAAGGATTAAGGTATTAATTACTAATTAATTAATTATAATTATTTTTTTAAAAAAAATATAATTAATTTAAAATAAATTCCAACTTCTCTACTTACATTCTACAGCTACTTGCTTGGTGGGAGATATGCAGAGATGTCAATTGATGAATTACTGATGCTTGAAAGAAATCTTGAAATTTGGATTTGCCACATTCGCTCAACAAAGGTATTAAATTGAAATTTAATTAGTTTTAAGAAATTATAAAAGTAATTATTGTGTTTTGGTAGAGAAAGGATAAAATTGAAAAAATAAATTAGTATTCCTTAATTTTCTAAAATAATAGAAAATTTTGGATAAAAATGAAAGGAAATAATAATTATTATTGGAGTTGATTAATAATTAGCTAATGGTTGACAGATGGAGATAATGTCTAAAGAGATCCAGCTGCTGAGGAATAAGGTTAGTACTCAATTTTCTCTCATAATTCTTCACTTCATTATTGATTTAGTAATTATACAAATAAATTTAATTATTAAGCTATTTTTTATTGTTTTCTGATATTAAATATGAAAAGAAAATTCAAATTTTAAATATAGGTAAATAGTAACTTGATTTCTTAAATTCTCTAAAATAAATTATTATGTATGAGATATATAATATATTCAAATCGATGATTATTAATTTTTTATAGGATAACTGGCAAAAAAATAATTTAAAATATTCATTTTTTAATAAATTATAAAACTAATTGATATATTTATATTAATCATTTAAATTTATTTACATTTACTATTAAATTTAATGGAAATGTGACAACATTATCTTATTCAATATCAAAAATTAATTTTTAATATAATTTAAAATAGATAATTGTCAAAAAAAATTTTAAAATTTATTAATTTTAATAATTATATTCTAAATAAATTTTTAATAAATATTATCTAAAATCAGTTTTTTAATTTAGTTTAATTTTTAATATTAATTGAATTTACTTATAATTTCATAGTTGAATAATTTATTTTTTAATTTTTTATCGATAAGTATAATTTTTTATGTAATTATAAATTATAAGTTTTGTGATAATGATGTCTCTAGCAAATCAGAACTATGATTCTCTTAAAAAATAATTTACCTATAATTTTAATTATTGAAATTGAAATTTAAAATTATTGAAATTGAAATTTAAAATTATTGAAATCAGAACTATGATTCTCTTAAAAAATAATTTTAATTGAATTTACTTATAATTTCATAGTTGAATAATTTATTTTTTAATTTTTTATCAATAATTATAATTGTTTATGTAATTATAAATTATAAGTTTTGTGATAACGATGTCTCTAGCAAATCAGAACTATGATTCTCTTAAAAAATATTTAAATTGCAATTATTGAAATTGAAATTTAAAATTATTTTAATAAATATCTATTTTAATTATATTAAAATATTAATTTTTAGTGCGAATTAAAATAATAATATAATATTTTAATTAAAATTTAAAATTTAAACTTAATAATAGATCGTATAAATAAATTTAGGTGGTTAATATAAGATATATTAATTAACTTTCATAAATTATATTATATATTTTAAAATGTAAATAGTTGATGATTTTTTTACCTATTATTTTTTTATATTAAAACTTCAATTATTTTATTTAATTTTTTATTATTTAATAAAATTATGTACTGCTAAACAAAAATTCTAGTTAGAAAATAAAATCACATATTACAAATTTGCAGGAAATATGCAACTGCTCTATATATTATTAAAATTAAATATTTTTATTTACTCTAAAAGATTAATTTCTCTATATATCTCTAATATAAGAATTATTAGTTGTAGAGTATATAATAGATAAAAATTACTTTTAAAAATATAAGTTTATTAAATATAAAGTAAATAATTTATTAAATATATTATTATATATAATTAAAATTAAATTTTAGTTATAATAATTTTAAGTTATTATCAAACTATTTATGCTAAGAGAATAATTTTATAATTTTTATATTATTGTTATTATTAATATTAATATTTTGTTTTACAGGAAGGAATATTGAAAGATGCAAATCAATATCTCCAAGATAAGGTATTAAAGACTTAATTACTAATTATGTGTTACTCTTTTTCTTTTTTTTTTATAATTAATTAAATTTTTTAAAAATTATTTTTGGCAGATAGAGGAGACTGTTGAGCTAAGCAAGTTTGCAGCAATGACCACTAATTCTCCATATCCACTAACTATACAGAATGAAATATTTCAGTTTTAGTATTTCTGAGATGCTTTTGCCTCTCAGACATAATAATATTGTTGTCCTTCAACAAATTATTATTACTCACTGCTTTAATATTTACTATTAATAATTTCATTTGATATTTCCCTTTTCTTTGGCATCATATTTTTTTCAGAAATAGCTTATTATTACTCAATTTATCCAAACCTTCTGATTTAGGATGAGAATTTTATATTAAAATTTAATAATTTTTCAGAAAAAAATTGCCAAATCTAGGCGATTCTTCTTATTCGTTATCATTATTTTCTTCTCCTTCTGTTTCTACATGAAAGAGGAATTTATTTTCCCAAAGAATCTCTTGATAGAAGAGAAGGATTGAACAAATATAAGTAGCACTGCTCCTGCAAGAAACTTGGTTAATTCAGTTTTCAAGAAATGGGTAATCAGTATAACCAACTACAGGATCAGAAGTATAGAATGTTTCTCTGTTGTACTTGTTGAGAGGAGCATTTAGCTCAAATCTCCTTGGTAAATCAGGATTTGCTAGGAAAATACGACCATAAACTACGAGATCTGCCCGATTTTCAGCTATAGCTTGATTTCCATCTTCCCTGTCATAACCTCCTGCAACAAGAAATGTTCCTTTGAAAGCCTTTCTCATAGGCAGAAGACTCTCTGGACATTCAAATTTTTCTCCTACTGTTTTCATTCTTGGCTCAACCATGTGGCAGTAAAGAATTCCATATTTATTCAAGGAATCAGCCATGTAAAGTCCCAAAGCATGAGGATTTGAGTCTCCAGATTCCATATAGTTTGCAAATGGAGATAATCTAATACCAACTTTATCTGCTCCTATCTCATTGGCTACAGCTTCAACTATTTCCAGAGCAAATCGGCAGCGGTTCTCCAGAGAACCACCATATTGATCTGTGCGATCATTCACCTGATCTTTCATAAACTGATCAATTAGGTAACCATGAGCACCATGGATCTCAACTCCATCAAACCCTGCAAGGCAAATAACAAGATAATAAAAGCAACAGGGGAGAGCATTAGAATTGGTTACTAGTTCAAATGCTCCTTAACTTCTAAATTTGAAGAACAAAGAAAGGCCATGAATCACATTTGTCACTATTGAGATCATCCGAAGCAGCAGATGAGTAATTTATTGATCAGTGATTAATTCAATAACTCTAAAAACATTAACACTTGAGCAATCCAGTGTTATTTAAACAGCCTACCAGCTTCAATTGCATTCCTTGCAGCGATTCTAAAATCATTCACGACTTGTGGAATTTCATCTGTTCTTAGTCGCCTTGGAGGTGTGAACCCAGCAACATCAATGCCATTGGCTCGAGGTTGAGGGGTCAAAGGCTTGTCTGTACTCGAGACTGGAGCTTGCCCATTTGGCTGAGAACCTGTAAAGACCAACAACTATTGATGTAAAATCAAGGTGCCAACAAAGAGGAGCATTCACTAATAGAGTGATTCCATATGTGAATTTGAAAGGAATATCCGGGAATGGTTAAAAATCATTAAGAAACTAATAAAAGGAGAAGATCCTCATGGACAACTAGAATGAAAATTCTTTGCATGTGCTTGTGAATCCCCTATATTAACTAATGGGAAATTCAATTAGATGAGATACCGCCAATGTGTGGCAAGTGGAACTGCGTTGGAACCAACAAAATATTGTATACTTTAAGGAGGCTTGAAACATCCAAATAGTAATTTAACCTCAATAATCAGATTATGCCAAGTGCATGCAAGTTCAAATGTAGCTCCAAGTCAAGCAAATGATGACAATAATACAAAGTAAACTATAGAAAAGTTTGTTGAACTTCCTTCTTTTTTTTTACAACCACAGGTCAGCTTCAATATACTGTACTAGGTTTTTCCCCTTCATTTGATACAGGCCTATAGCGTCCAAACATTAAACTCTTTTATTGAGCTACAATCACCTGCATATGCACTGATGGAGCCAATCCCAATTGACTGTTAACTTCTTATGTATAGCAATTGGTGTCACTTGGTTAAATTTAAAACATAGTAACTCCTATATAGCTTCTACAGATGAGTAGCATGCACCCAATAATTGATGCCAGAATGACAAGAGAAGCCTTTTGACAATATCAATTATCAAGTTCATCCAAAGTGACAAAACCAACATTATATTTAAATAGTGTCAACAAATGCAAACGTCCCAAGCACACACCTGCATTTGAAACTCTTCCAACATGCCAAATTTGGCTGAAGAATATACCGCCTTTGGCATGAACAGCATCTACAATGGGTTTCCATGCTTCAACTTGTTCTTTGGTCCAAATACCAGGAGTATCGGGATACCTTTAGTAAATGAAAACACAAAAGTAACGTTATTATGAGATATCAGAAGTCCATTTCAGGAAAGCAAATACCAAAATTTGCTTATAACAGAAGTTACCCTCGAGCAGTGTCAGAAACTCCCGTTGCTTCAGCTATAAGAAGACCCCCTTTGGTAGTTCTCTGAGAGTAATACAAGATGGCATGAGGCTGAGGAACATTGTTGTATGATCTCTGCCTGGTTAATGGTGCTAGAACAATCCTGAAAGATAAACATTGATTAAATGATGAATCAATATCATCAAGCTTTAAACTTTCTAAGCCAACGAGGTCAGCAAATAAAACTCAGTCTTTATAGAAGTAAAAACACGAGAGAAAACATTCGATTAGCTTCTATAAAATAATCAACGAAAGAGTAAACTCCAAAATGGGCTGCGTTTAATCTCAGGAAACAACACTCCTCCCTCTGAGATCTGAAGATGGGGAAAAGAACGGATTTCCCATATAGAATTTTATTCCATCTAGGACTTATCACAAATACCAGTTCCTTATATATTGGAAACAAATGCAAAATGCAAGACACAACAAAATCCACAAACCGAAAGCATCGTCATCAAATAACACCAAAACCCAGTAACAAAAAAAATCCAAACAATGGGATTCTGAAGAATGAGAGCATTAATATTACCTGTGAGAAAGATCGAACTTCCCCATCTTGTAGGGAGTGAGAAGAGGAATAATGGGGGATTGAGCAGACATATTAGCAATATTTTTCTATTCTTCCTGGTGAGCTACAGTTTCCATAGTCATTCAAAGAACCTGAAAGATTTTTTTTGCTATAAATGAAAAAGCAAAATGGAATGGAGAATCCCAACAAGGGGCAGAAGGGAATAATATTCTATATGGGAAAATAATTTACATGCCTACAAGTTATTAAACGAATATATATATTATTTAGAATAATGAAGGGAAGAGCATTCAAATCGCTAAACTTCAAGCGAAAGACAGCAGATTTGAAAAATATATATATATAAAAAAAAAAAGATAATTTATAATGTACGTAATTAGTTGTTATTATTTTAAAATTTTAATATTTTTTTAAATTTAAAATGTGTATTTTGTTGTGTTATATATATTAAATATTAATATTTTCTTGAAATTTTATTATTAAAAATTATATTTAATATTTATTTATAATTTAATCATATATTTAAAAATGTATAAAATACAATATGTAAATAATTGTAATTAATAAAAAAAGGTAAAAATTAAAATATATATTTAAATTAATTGTAATAAATAATCAAAGCATAAAGATATTAAAATTAAAGTATAAATTAAATTTTAATTTGGATATATGTATATATTAAAAATATTATATAAATACATAATATAAATATAATTTAAATTTATATATATATATATATATATATATATATATATATATATATAAATTAAAAATAACTTAGAATGTCTAGGAAAAGTAGCGGCAGACACTTTTCATGGTAGAGAATCTCTGTCGTGAAGAGACTTCCTGAGTCTTGGTGTCAGAATTCAGGTCAAGTCCCGAAACGCTCTAAGTCTCGAGAGTGGCGCTAAGCCTCAAGTGTCCAACTGACATGCCAAGTTGGCGCCACTTGCCATGATATTAACTCCCCGATCCCCTTTCCCCACCCCTCCACTCAATCTCCCTTATTATAACCTAAATCCTCCAAATTTCCAATATTTTCCAACCCCAATCTAATTACACTCTCCCATCCAATCTCTCAATATTTTTCAACCCAATCTTATTACACCCTCCCCATTCAACCTCCCAATATTTTTCAACCCCAATCTTATTACATCCTCCCCTCCAATTTCTCAATATTTTCCAATCCTACCTCTCGTCTCAATTCAATTTTGCTAAAAATCTCTACAAATTTGTGAAGGTCAGTTACATTATTTAATATATTTTATAAATTTTTTAATTTAAAAAATTTAATATGTTGTGATTTATTAAAAAAATTCTGGTCTAGTTATAACATGATTTCATTCGAAAACGTTTATGTAACAATTTATTTGGACAAATATAGTTGTTATTATTTTATTTTTTTTATTAAATTATTAATGAGGTAATGTATTTGGTGGTTAATATAAAATTTAATTTTATATTATAGTTTGATAGATAATCTTCGTTGCAAGACTATTAGATCACATTAATCAGAACAGAAAGGTATGAGTAATTATATTTCAATAAATAATTAACGTCAATGAAATATTTATATTATTTTTATTATGTTTGAAATGTGGACTAGATTTGACAAAAATGAGTAGTCCGACTTATGGCATTGTACACTGGGATGGTTGTATTATTAGAACTGAATTAGGTTACGATTATGTTGGCAGTCAACACAATATCTTCCATATGAAATGAAGATTGATGTATGAGGAACGTTTTTTGAAAATAGTTCGTTGTACTATATTGTCAGACCATAATCAATTCATATGCAAGATTCAATATAGGAAACCAATTATTAGTGGTAATGAATACAAATTTGATCTAGTTGAGCTGTTCAATGATGACGATGTAGAGATGATATTTGATTACGTATATATAATAAGATCCGAAAGCATTATTTTTTATGTGGATGTCGTTAGAGATATTAACAGAAATGAGAAAGATGATTGTGCTGATGATTTAGAGAATTCATACTCTCTTTTGCGTCCCATTAATGAAGAGCAAGATGAAATAGTAGTTTGTCCCACGATTCTGTTTGGTACGGAAGACTATATCCTAAATAGTATTGATAATATGGTTAATAAAGTTGTGGATGAACTTGATGAATATTGAATTTATTTAGATTATCTTATTCGGACGTTAATGAGTATGAAAGTGGTTGGATTGAGGATGACGATATATTATCAGGTGATGATAACGCAATTGCTCAGTATCCTAATTCCATTTTGCCACTTGTACATCCTCCCCCATTTTCAGAAATAGATTTTGACTTAATGCGTGTAGACCCCTATGCAAAGTCACCTATTGATATTTTTTGGAATCCGAATAAAGAGTTTTTTGTTGGGATGATTTTTCCGTTCAGAGATGCTATTATGGCTGCAGCAAAGGAATATTATTTGCATAGACATCATCAATTTTGTTCTGATGAGACAAAAAAGAAAACATATAGCATTAAATACAAATATAAAAAACATAATTGCAAATGGCATCTGCGTGCTTCGATGAAGGAGGGATCTAAGGTGTGGAGAATTGTATCGTATGTTGGACCGCATACATGTTCTAACCCAACAGTTGAAAGATACCATCCACAATTGGATACTTAATTTATATGTCAATTTATTTTATCGATGATAGAAGAACAGCCACACATTAAAATAAAAATCCTACAGGCAAAAGTTAGAGATAAAGTTGGATATGAACCAACATATTCAAAGACATGGAAGGCAAAACAATTTGCAATTAGGAAAATTTTTCATGGATGAGACGAGTCATATGAAAGGCTCCATAAATACATGAATGTAGTATGCCACTTCAATCCTAGTTCAATCTTTGTAATTGAATATGATCCCCACTATATAAATGATTGTATTGATCATATTTGTTGTGTATTTGATCGCATGTTTTGGGCTTATCGTCAATCGATTGATGGTTTCAAGTATTGTCGGCCAGTGATTTTTGTTGACAGTATATTCCTATACAGCAAATATAGTGGGTGTATATTGTGTGCAACAGGGCTTGATGGAAATAATTAGATATTTCCATTGGCCTTTGCAATCGTTGAGAAGGAGGATTCAGATAATTGGAGATAATTCATGTCTTGTTTGAGAGCATATGTGATAGAACGCAAAGATTTATATGTTATTTTTTATCGTCACATTAGAATTAAGAAAGCAATGCAATAAGATTGGTGGCAACCGCCAAGTGGATATCATCGATACTGCATTCGTTATATTTTGAGCAATTACAATACAAAATTCAAGAATGCAATAATGAAGGAATGTTTGCATAAGGCTGGTAAAACCTGAATTGCAATTACTTATTTTAAATTAAAAAATTCATTATATATAACCAATTCATAATTAATATTATATTTTCACCTTAACAGCCAATCATAACCAAAAAGGAAAATTCTATGAGCCGATGAATAAAATAAAGGAAGTAAATATTGAGACCTTTGAATGGGCCGTGAAGATTCCTTTGGACAAGTGGACTCGTTCCCACAATGGTGGGAAGCGATATGGATCAATGACGATTAACACCATTGAGTTTGTCAATGGAATGTTAAAAGGCTTTCGAGCATTGCCCATTACAGTAATGGTTGAAAAAATCTTTTATCAATGTGCGCATTACTTCGACACTAGAAAAAGTCAATTTCTTTGGCAGCAACAAGATGGCTATAAATTCACCCAATCATGTGGTGAAATCATACAGAAGAATGCACAGTCAGCAAATGACTATCGTGTTATAATATTTAATCGTGATGAATTGGTTGTCGAAATCAAAGTGCAAAATCAGGCAAAAATAAGTGGTTAAGCTTATAGAAGGGTCTTGTAGCTGCGGTAAATTTTAAGAGATGCACATCCCATGTTCACATGTCATAACAGCATGCATGTTGAGGTCTGTGGATTATGAGCAATTCGTTGATAGTTATTATATGTTGGAAATGACACTCTATTAGGTAATTTAGACTATTGGCTCGCAGACTATAAAGTACCACTAATTTCTAACAAGAATCGAATTAGGAAAAAAGGGTAACCGAAGTCACCAAGGATCCAAAATGAAATGGATTGGAGGGTTGCCAAAGTTAATATTATCGAAAAAAATCATTATTCAATATGTGGTCACTTGGGTCACAATAAAAAGACATGTAGTGTGAATACAAATTTATGATTTTCACATGGCTTATTTTGTGCAAATATCTTTGATGTGTTATAATTCCTTATTTGTATATTATATTTAACCATTCTATCATACACATATTACATCCAGAAAATATTATCCTGTAAAAATCTTCATGAGCCATCAGCATGCCAATCAAGCAGAGGAAAGAGAAAATATAATAGTCATAACACTCTAATAGACAAATATATTGATCCAAATGGTTGTTCATGGTATGGTCACAAGCGATGTTTTATAAATCAACCAATTTATGCTTGTTTGGAACAAGACTTTGTTAACCATATATTTATCGGATATCATTCCAAAAAACTTTCTGATTTTGGACATGCGACAATTGCTCCTCAACATGATTGGCATCATTTGTGGGAGATTCGATGCGAATTGGAAGCTTACTGTGGCTATCATGAGTTGCCAATTCCAAAAACTACATCGGCAGACATGGCTCGCAATACATATGAAGAAGTTAAGAAGCTTAAGGATCAACTTCTTAAGGAGATTAGGGTTATGGAAATGAAGCTGAATAAATATCATGCTGAAAAAAGTGAATTTCCAAGTGTATATGACGACATCCAGTTATCCTGTTCAAGCAATTTCAACATACACGATAATGACCTGTCTAACTATAGTGATAATTATTATAGTGATTTTACAAAATATTTGCCACATTGTCTACCAAAATGCTGTTGAAATTTATGCATGCATTGATCATGTTTTATAATATGTTAACATATTGACAATGATCTGGTTATTTATTGTTGTAGGCATATTATGATTAAATACACTCCACGTGATATTTTCTGAGCAACTGGTAGAAGTTGGTTATTGGATGATGAATTTGTGTATCCTCTAGACCCTCGTATGCACAATAATGACCATGTATATAATATAATGCAAAGCGAATGGATGTTTCGTCTACGGCAATTCGAATCTCTCTAAGAGGAATTTGTTCAATGTGAAATTAAGTGTCCGCGTTGTAAAGCTATAACAATATCAATGACGAATATTGAACAATTACATTGTACACTTTATCGTATTCATGAGGAGAACAGCAGAATAGCTATAGATTAAATAGGAAAATTTTCAAGACCAAAGCAAATGAATTTTTGGAGGATGGAAATTTAAATCAGTATGAAATGTACCGCAATATAATATTAGCAAGTGATTGTACATGAGATATTGATATGTCTGATGATGATCAGCCAAGGTAATCACGTACGCTGACCAATTCATGTCACTTTAAATATTTGTGTCAGAGTTACTACTTTTACGAAATAGTTATGTTTAGTGGCATTACAACATTACTATTATGAATAACTGCTTATTTCCATTGAAAAGTGGTTAAGCTTATAGAACATGACATTACTCCTCACTGGACATATCAATATCTGATGCATACATAAGAGATGACATTATATTAAGTATCTCCACTTCCGACATCAAGCAACCATTAGCATACGCTTGTTCATTAGCAAGATAGCATATAATACCTACTTCTGTGTATCATTAGCTGATACTCTTCACGGATCCTCCTTAACGCAATCTCATATGTACGAATGTTGTTCCTTGACATTGTTATAGAATGACGCTTGACAATTGGGGCATTAAGCTGACGGCAATCAATGACAAGGTTGTTCGACTCCTCAACGCGAAAGCCCATTCACGATGTAGCCCGGCGTAATACTCTCGCCTATCAGTTTGTCTCACCCTAATATAGTCGACATTAAATGTAGGCAGCATCCATAGACGATCATCCCTATAATATGAAGTGTTGAACCTAAATGTTCTAATCCTTGTTTTGATGATTAATAAACAATTGGTATGCTACTAATTATCTTCAAAGGTGTTTGTGTTGAGCTTGTAGGTCCCTTACTAACAAGAATGAAATTGCTTCAATCTCAAAAGAGAAAAGTGCCTATTTTGGAAGCATACCACAAGAAAGGGATAAGAAAGTATTTTTGTATATACTTTGTTAAATTCTATTCATTGTGAATTTCAATTAATTAATTGTGATGGCTCAAGGTTCCTTTCATCTCTAAAAGTTTTTTTGATATGGCCAAATTTTAAGTAATTGACTTTTAGCACTAAAATGAAATTTTTCAAAAGAAGTGATTTTGACATTTTTTCTTTATCAAAATTAAAGATATAAAAATATGAGTTACAAAAATTCAAACGGATTGAAAAAAGGAATTCTACAGCCTAAGTTATGATTTTTCAAAGATTTAAAGATTTATTTTTTGTGCCCCCTAAAGTCATCTTTCGGCTTCCGAAAGTCAGGGACAGAGACGAAACTCCCACATGTTCGGCCGCCGAACATTGACTTTCGGCCGCCGAAAGTGTGTTTTCAGCTTGCCCCCTAAAGTGCAACCTTTGGCTTCCGAAAGTGTGGAATAGAGACGAAAGTCCTGTATGTTCGGCCGCCGAACATTGGCTTTCGGCTGCCGAAGGTGTTTTGCTCCCTAAGCTGAATGTTTGGCTTCCGAAAGTTAAGGACAGAGGCAAAAGTCACCTATGTTCGGCCGCCGAACATTACCTTCGGCCGCCGAAAGTGTGCTTTTAAGTCTGCCTCCGAAGCCAAAAGTTCGGCTTCCGAAAGAGAGGGACAGAGACGAAAGTCCCACAAGTTCGGCCGCCGAACTATGACTTTAGGCCGCCGAAAGTCCTTTTTTTAAGAGTGATGTTCTTCACCTCAAATGGTTCGGCCGCCGAACTTTAGCTTAGGCCGCCGAACCTGAATTTTTCTAAGAAAGATATAACGGTTATTTCTGAACATAAACGGCTCTATTTGCATTTAATGTACCTCCAACGGCCATATTTATAACTGAACTATAAATACAATGAGTTTTTGATATGAAAATGTTACAACAACCATTTAAGCAAATATTTATTGAGATTACAACATTTTTCACTCTCTCTCTCTCAAAACTTTGAGCCAAAGCATTAATTTCTTGAAAGCTTGTTTTGAGTTGTAATTGATTGGGTTTACAGAGTGAGTAAAGGTTGTTGAGTGATTCTATTGTAGTGAGTCTGGTATTGAGCAAAGGATTGCTCTTAAGTGAAAAAGAGATTTGTAAAGAGCAAAGGCTTGCTCTAAGATTGTAAGGGTTTTAATCTTCACCCAAAGAAGATTTGATAGTGGAGTTGAACTCTCAAGGTGGGCATTGAGGAGAGGACGTAGACTTGAGATAGCTGAACCTCTATAAATCCTTGTGTTGATTTTCTTCTTCCCTATTGCCTTCTAATTTGTGTTTTTCCCTTTAAATTTTTTATAAACACAATTCACCCCCCCTCTTGGGTTGCTTCAAGGGACAACAAATGGTATCAGAGCCAAGTCTCCCCATCTTGAAGATATAACTATCTTGGAGTAAAGATCAAATGGCAACCCTCAATTCTCAAGAAGGTCAATCGGTTGTGAGACCACCTTTCTTTGATGGAAATGACTTTCTATATTGGAAAAATAGAATGTATTATTTCCTTAAATCAGAAGGAGTTGATTTGTGGGACATTGTGGAGAATGGCCCTTTCTTTCTCACAAGAGTGATAGATGGAAACCAAGAGCAAAAACCTAAGAGTGAATGGAGTGAGCTAGAGAAGAGAAGGGTAGCCCTCAATGACAAAGCCATTCACATTCTGTTTTGTGCTCTTAGTAGAAGTGAGTACAACAAAGTATGCATGAAGTCCACCGCTAAGGAAATTTGGGATGCTTTGGTTGTCACTCATGAAGGCACCAATCAAGTCAAGGAAAACAAGATGGAATCCCTCATCTACCAATATGAGTTGTTCAAAATGAAATCCGATGAAATTATTAGCCAAATGTATGATAGGTTCATTGAGATCATTGGAGGGATGAAATCTCTTGGGAAGACATTCACAAATGAAGAGTTGGTGAAGAAAATCCTTAGATGTCTACCTAAAGAATGGCTACCAAAAGTAACTTCTTTAAAGGATGCCAAAGACTTGAGCAAAGTGCAATTGGATGAACTCTTGGGGAATCTCATTGACTATGAGATGACTCTAAAGAGAGAGCAAGTGGAGGAACCTAGCAAGATGAAAAAGAACATTGCTCTAAGGATAGCCTCCGAAGATACTAGTGAGGAAGAAGAAGAGATAAGTGAGGAAGAATTGGCCTTGGTAACTAGGAGAATAAGGAAGTTGCTTCTCCAAAATAAAAAGTTCATCCCAAGGAAGAATTTTAGAAAGGAAAAGGGTGAATCAAGCAAAAAGGAAGTAGTCATTTGCTATGAGTGCAATAAGCCGGGTCACTACAAAGTGGATTGTCCCAAGTTGAAGAAGCCTATAAAAAAGTTCAAGAAGAAGGCCTTCAAAGCAACATGGGATGAGTCGAGTGATACCGAAGAGGAGGACGTTGGGGATGAAATTGCCAACATGTGCTTCATGGCTCTAGAGGAAAGCTCCAATGAGGTAACTATACTTGATGACTCTACTTTATGTGATGATGTTGTTGAGTTTTCATATGATGAACTTGTAGATGCTTTAAAATTAATGAATGATGAGCTTGAAAAGAGTCATAAGAAAAATAAAATTTTGAAATGTGAGTTAGCTAGCTTTAAAAGGGAAAGTGAGAACTCACCTAAGGAACCTTTACCCTCAAATAATTCTTTACAAAAATCCTTAGATGAGCTCTCACTAGAAAATAAAAATTTGAAAAATGAAATCCTTGAGTTGAAAAATTCTCTTTCAAAATTTTTAAAAGGCAAGGACAAACTTGATGAAATATTAGACTCTCAAAGGTCTCCTAGCATCAAGTATGGCATTGGCTATGATAAATCAACTCAAGCAAACTCTTCTAAAACGGTTTTTGTTAAAGCTACTAACTCAAATGAACCCAAGGTATCTAGCTCTAATGGAAGTATGCCTAAAGTTTCTAGTGGTAATATGTCTATAAGGAATGCACATGTACATAAATCCACTAGTTATAACACTCATATAAGACACACACCTAGGCAATTTGCATATAAGAGAAATGATCATTATAGAACACACACTTCTAGTTCACAAAATCACCACTCTAATCATATCTCTTGCTCACATGCTTTTAATAAACAAAGGAGAAATGGCCACATGAGAACTCAAACACACTCACTCACCTATAGACCTAGAATAAGAAGGTTCAATGGTCATTGTCACTATTGTGGCAAGTTTGGTCATACCAATTATAAGTGTACTATTAGAAAATTACATCTTGGATATGGTAGCATATGGAAATTGGATAGTGGAATAACTAACCCCCAAGGACCCAAGTACATTTGGGTACCTAAAAGTGTTTGAATTCTTTTTTTTTTTAGGTGTGCTTGAAATCCTCAAAAATTGAAAGCAAATGGTATCTAGATAATGGATGTTCAAGGCACATGACCGGAAATTCAAGTCACTTCATCTCTATTGAAAAGAAAGACGGAAGTGGACAAGTAACTTTTGGAGACAATGGAAAAGGTAAAATTGTTGGCATAGGTAAAGTCGGTAAGGAAAACTCTCATACTCTTGATAAAGTTCTCTTAGTTGATGGTTTGAAGCATAATTTATTAAGTGTAAGTCAATTATGTGATAAAGGTTGTAGAGTTATCTTTGAACCAAAATCATGTTTTGTTTCTAGAATGTCGGATAACAAAATATTGTTTGTTAGTGAAAGAGTTGAAAATATTTATCTTATTGATTTACAAGCTATGACTAACCTAGATATGAAGTGTTTTGTGTCTATTAGAGATAGCTCTTAGATTTGGCATAGAAGGCTTTCTCATGCTAGCATGGATCTCCTCAAAAATTTGAGCAAAGATGAGCTAGTTGATGGCCTTCCAAAGATCAAATATGAAAAGGACAGTGTGTGATGCATGTCAAATGGGTAAGCAAGTAAAGAGAATGTAATACCCGGCTAGACCCCGGTATCGGAATTCCTACGTTCCGGCGGATTTTCCGTTGGAAGTCGGGATTCGAGGATGTCGGAGCTTGCCCTAAGGGTATAAGAAAGGTTTTGAAGATGTTTTTTAAGTGTTTTTATCATGTTTGCATGTTTTGAGTTAAGAAAATTGAGTTATGAAATGAAAAGGCCAAGGGGACAAAAGCCAGGTTCGGCCGCCGAAGGTGAAGTTCGGCCGCCGAAAGTTGCATGGTTTCGCATGCACGTTAGGCCGCCGAAGGAAGAGTCGGTTGGCCACTACAAAAGCCCCTTTGCCCGAGACTTGAGTGTTAAACACTCTGTTTTTGGGTCAAAGGTAGGTTCAAGCTCTCCTTGGTGTGATTTCTCATGTTTTCCTCAAATCTTGCATGTTTTAACTTGATTTGAGCTTTGTTTTAGAGATTTGAGCAAAAGGAAGCAAAGTTGAGCACTTGGAGAGTTTGATTGAGTTTTCTCCTATCTCCAAGCTTGGATCATCAATCCTCTAGTTCTTCAAGAGGTAAGCATGGATCCTCACCTCCCCTTATGTTTAAAGCAAGTTTTAGAAGTTTTGGAGAGGTTTATGGCATGTTTTGGGGTATAAGCATGAGTTTGAGCATATGTTGCTCATATGCGTTTTGTTGTTGTTTTTGGGGCTTGAACTAGTTTTTAGGCCTCTATATGCATGAGTTATGTTATATGTTAGTTGAGAAGTGTTGGTATGCATGTTCTGGGTGTTTGATAGGAGTTTGGAGGCTGAGAGCATGAGTTGTGCTCGGATTCTGCCTTTCTGGAGAATCCAGGTTCGGCCGCCGAACCCCTTGTGGAGGCAGTTTCGGCTGCCAAACCTTGCCCCCGAAAGCTAGGCTTTTGGGTGAGAAAGGGGCTTTCGGCCGCCGAAAGAGGGAGTTCGGCCGCCGAAAGTGCATGAGTTTCGTCTCTGGATGAGACTTTCGGCCGCCGAAGGTGCCGCCGAACATGCATGAGTTTCGTCTCTGGAGGGAGGTTTCGGCCGCCGAACCAGCCGCCGAAAGTGCCCAGTCCAGCCTTCTTTTGCCCATTTTTCCATGCATGCCTATGATGTTTTAGAGGGGTTTTGGGGAGATAGTAGGAGTTATGTTTAAGTAAGTTTGGTCCTCATTTGAGTCCACCTGTGTAGGTACGGACCCGAGAGACCAAGGAGGCCCACAGAGTTAGAGTTATAGAGACTGCTCAGCAGTTGACAGAGGTGAGTGGAACAGAACTTTCTTTTAAAAGTTAAGAACTGTTTTAGCATGATTCATGCATCATTAATGCCATGTTTATGTAGGATGCTTTGCATTAGTATTCACCAAGTTGATGCATTGCATTATTACTTGTATATGTGGATTGGACCGAGGCGATCTCAATAGCCCATAAGTCTGTCATTATTGTATGTCCTGTGTGAGCTCCTTTGGGGCCGGGCATTTACCTTGGATGAGTCCTGTGAGAGCCCTTATAGGGTCGGGCACCATGAGTAGTTAGTGAAAGACCTGTGTGAGCTCCTTTGGGGGCCGGGCACTGACAGAGGGAGTTTTGGGATCATGTCCAATCCGAGATGTGAAATGTTTGTGCAGTGATGCATCATATGATAGCATGTTTTCAATGTGATGTTTTTTATATAGATTCCGCTCACTGGGCTTTAGCAGCTCATCCCTCTCCCTAACCCCATTTTTTCAGGGCCTCAGAGAAGAGAAAGAGAAAGAGATAGCAAGGGTAAAAGGCATATGTAATAGTATAGAATAGTGGACATGATAATGATGTACAGTACAAAGTTTATGTAATGTATAGAAATGATGTAATAGTAAGTTATATAGTGAGTTATAGAATTGTGCTTGGCCCTAGTGCTTGTTATCCCTTTGCACATGATTCTTTTATGTTCTATATGATGGAGATAATGTTGTGATGATGATGAGCTAAGCTTGGTGCATGGTAGTCTTTCTATCTCTGTAGTCACTGTATGGTACCATAGCAGGTATCACTCTTCGAGTGCATACAGACAGAGCATGCATAGTCCAGGCTTAGTGGAAGTTATACAGAAAGAAAAGATAGTCAAGCAAAAAAAAAAAAAAAAAAAAAAAAAGAGAGTAAGTAACAGTTTTAAGCTTAAGTATGATCAGGTATGGGATTTATCAGGTACACAGAGTTGACAGTAGGCTTACTACGGGTCCCGGCGGCCTTAAGCCGATCTGGATCCTAGTGCCGGTGATGGTCCGGTAAGCGGGCTGTTACAGATTGGTATCAGAGCATAGGGCCTCTAGAGTACGGTGTGCTGAGCTAAGATGCTCAGGGATTAGAGATATCTCACATCGGAAAGAGGTTGTTTTAGAGGGCAAGCACAATAGGAAGATCATGTCCACTAGGATAGGATGTTGAGTCCTGTCTTGATGTGTAATGCCATGATTTTATGCATGTGCATTTAATGATATGCTATGATATGCTATGCTATGAGTTGAGGGTTCATGTAGTTACATGGATCCTATGATGCTAAAGTTCATGTTATGTTTTCAGAAGCTAAGATGAGAGGAACCCGTCGATCAGCTAGATTGACTGGAGCTCCGCCCGAGAATGAGGGTATGGAAGGGCATCCCCCTGCTTTGCCAAGAGCTATGTCCCAAAGGGCAGGCAGAGAAAGATCAACAAGGGACCCTAGAAGGTCTTTTGATGAAAGCAGGAGGGAGACAGAACAGAGAAGAAGATCTAGTGATACAAGGGAAGAGATGGATGTGGATCCAAGAAGGGATGGAGGGTTAGGTGTTGGCACTACGGAGGAGGATGTGGGATCATCATAGGGAGGCGGTCAGGCCTCGGGGTATGGTTATCCACCCCACTATCAGCCCTACCCACAGGGCCCAGGATATTCGATGGGAGGTACATCGGATTATCCTAGTTTTCACCCATATCCCACATATATGCCTTATCCACCGTATTACCCCCCATATCCACCATATCCCATGTATCCACCCTCACCTTTTTACCCCAGTCCAGCATACTCTACACCAGAAAGTTCTGCACCTCCCCCACCACCACCAGTGGTACAACCAGAAGCCCCAGTTATCCAAACACCTCAACCTGGCCCATCTGTGAGGAGCAAGGTAAAGATGACTGATTACCTAAAGTTAGATGCTCCTAAGTATCAATCAGGAGATGATCCGTTTGAGTACATTAAAGCAGTCAAGCTGATAGCAGATGAGCTAGGGGCAGATGATACCAGAGCCATTTAGATGGCAGAGTTCACTTTAAAATGTAAGAAGGCGAAGGAATGGTTTGGCGTCTATGTGGACCCTAGGTTGGATAATATGTCTTGGGAGGAGTTTGCTAATGAGTTTGCCGGATGGGCATTCCCAGATAGTTCGAAAGAGCTAAAGATGATAGAGTTTGAGCAGCTCAAGCAGACAGAGGATATGAGTATTGATGAGTTTACTGACAGGTTTCTGGAGTTGCTGCGGTATGCAGGACAGGCCTATGATACGGAACAGAAAAAGGCTAGGAGGTATGCTATGAAACTGCATTCCAGGTATTCCTCTTTGATCCATGCAGCCGAGAGGGAGAGTTTCCACACCGTGGTGGATTTAGCACGGAGGATGGAGGCTAGTGCCATTATACAGGGTACAGTGAAACAGCAGCCGGCACAGTCTTCTGGGTCTAAGACCCCAGGTAGGGGTAAGTCAGATCCCTCTTCACAGGGTGCAGCAACTTCTAGTGGTAAGAAGTGGAGTGGTTCCACGCAGAAGTCGAGGAAGAATAAGTTCTGGAATAAGATTAAAGCAGGTCTGGGATTAGGCAGTGGCACGAGTTCAGGCTCAGAGGTGCCAGTGTGTGGTAGGTGCGGTAAAGCGCACAGAGGAGTTTGTCGTTTGGGGATTACAGGATGTTACAGGTGCGGCTAGGAGGGACACATGGCTCGTGAGTGCCCTCAGGCATCTTTCACGGCACCATCCCATCAGACAGCTCCAGCTAGCATGCCACAGCCACCAGTTTCAGTTATGACACAGGGCAGAGGCAGAGGGAGAGGGTCAGCCTCTTCATCTGCGGGTCCCCGAGGTGGAGGTCCGTTAGCTCCGGCGCGGATTTTCACGATGACACAGCAGGAGGCAAACACTTCTAACACCGTGGTGTCAGGTAATCTCCTCATTGGGTGTTCTGAGGTGTATGCTTTATTAGACCCTGGTGCTTCGCATTCCTTTGTTGCTCCCAGAGCCATAGAGAGAGTGGGTTTGATGACGTCTGGGTTAGAGTGTCCCCTATGGGTCAGTGGCCCTAAGTGTGATCCATCGTTGGCAGAGACAGTCTGTCGACATAGTCCAGTATTTATAGATGGTAGATGCCTTCCAGCTGACCTTGTGGTTCTAGAGTTGACAGATTTTGACGTCATTCTAGGGATGGATTGGCTATCTGCATATGGTGCTACCTTGGACTGCAGAGAAAAGGTAGTTAAGTTCAGAGATGAGGATGGATCTGAGTTTGTCTTCAGAGGAGACAGGAGGGGCACGCCTAGAGGTCTGATATCAGCCCTACAGGCTCGTAGGTTGCTCAGGAGGGGATGTCAGGGATATCTAGCACATGTGAGAGAGCTTTGAAGAGTTAAAGAGAAGATTAACTTCAGCACCGGTGTTAGCTCTGCCTACTAGTGATGAAGACTTCACAGTGTTCTGTGATGCGTCCCGAGTGGGATTAGGTTGTGTGTTAATGCAGAATGACAGAGTAATAGCTTATGCTTCTAGACAGCTGAAGAAGCACGAGCTGAACTATCCAACACACGATCTTGAGATGGCAGCTGTTATCTTTGCACTCAAGATGTGGAGGCATTACCTCTATGGGGTGAAATGTGAGATCTTTACAGATCATAAGAGCCTACAGCACATCCTGAGTCAGAGGGAGTTAAATTTGAGGCAGAGACGGTGGGTGGAATTGCTTAGTGATTATGATTGCAAGATCCAGTATCATCCGGGAAAGGCAAATGTTGTAGCCGATGCCTTGAGCCGGAAATCATTAGGCAGTTTATCCCACATTACAGCAGAAAGGAGGCCGGTGGTGAAGGACTTCTACAGGTTAGTTGAGGAAGGGCTACAGTTAGAGTTAACTGGTACAGGTGCTTTGATTGCACAGATGAAAGTTACACCCGTGTTTCTGGAGCAGGTGGCTCAGAAACAACATGAGGATCCAGAGTTGATCAAGATTGCCAGGACTGTTCAGTCAGGCAAGAGCGAAGAGTTCAGATTCGACAACCAAGGGATTCTCCGCTACGGGCATAGACTATGTGTACCAGACGACATCAGTTTGAAAGGAGACATTATGAGGGAAGCTCATAATGCGAGATATAGCATTCACCCTGGAGCCACCAAGATGTATCAAGATCTGAAGAGAGTGTATTGGTGGCCAGCAATGAAGAGAGAAGTGGCACAGTTTGTGTCAGCCTGCGAGATATGTCAAAGGGTGAAGCTAGAGCACCAGAAGCCGGCTGGAATGCTTAACCCACTGCCGATTCCAGAATGGAAATGGGAGAATATAGCCATGGATTTTGTAGTGGGGTTACCGGCGACGTCCAACAGACTAGACTCCATATGGGTGATTGTGGATAGACTGACTAAATCTGCTCACTTCATTCCTGTCAGGAGTGGCTACTCTGTGGACAAGCTAGCGCAGGTATATGTTGAGGAAGTTGTGAGGTTACATAGGGCTCCTGTTTCTATAGTGTCTGACAGAGGACCCCAGTTTACCTCCAGGTTTTGGCGAAGTCTGCAAGAGGCTATGGGCACAAGATTAGACTTCAGCACTGCTTTCCATCCACAGACTGACGGACAGTCAGAGAGGACCATCCAGACCATAGAAGATATGCTTCGAATGTGTGTGCTAGATTTTGGCGGATCTTGGAGGCAGCATCTACCCTTAGTGGAGTTTGCCTACAACAATAGTCATCATGCTAGCATAGGGTTGGCCCCATATGAAGCTCTGTATGGGAGGAAGTGCAGGTCACCAGTTTGTTGGGAAGAGGTTGGAGAAAGGTCCCTAGCAGGGCCTGAGTTAGTAGAGATCACGAACAGGGTGGTGCCCATCATCAGAGAAAGGCTCAAGACTGCTGTTAGTCGGCAGAAGAGCTATGCAGACGTTCGCAGAAAGCACATAGAGTTTGAGGAGGGGGATCTGGTCTTGTTGAAGGTGTCTCCAATGAAAGGGGTGGTTCGTTTTGGGAGGAAAGGTAAGCTGGCTCCACGGTACATTGGACCTTTTGAGATTTTGCAGAAGGTCGGAAATGTGTCGTATAAGCTTGATTTGCCTATGTCTATGGAAAGAATCCATCCAGTCTTCCATGTTTCGATGCTAAGGAAGTTTGTGTCAGATCCGAGTAAGGTTCTCAGCGAACCAGATGTGGAGATCCTAGGTGATCTCACGTATGTAGAACAACCAGTGCGGATCATTGACACCCAGATCAGAAAGCTAAGGAACAAGGAGATCTCGATGGTGAAAGTCCTCTGGAACCACCATAACATAGAAGAGTGCACCTGGGAGACACGGGAGTCTATGCTCCAACAGTACCCCCATCTCTTTTGAGGTGAGTGTTAGCTTCTTTTGTTCTTTATGTGTTTTATGTTATGTTTTTACTCTGTTTTGAGTTAGAGAGGAACATTCGGGGACGAATGTTCTTAAGGGGGGGAGAATGTAATACCCGGCTAGACCCCGGTATCGAAATTCCTACGTTCCGGCGGATTTTCCGTTGGAAGTCGGGATTCGAGGATGTCGGAGCTTGCCCTAAGGGTATAAGAAAGGTTTTGAAGATGTTTTTTAAGTGTTTTTATCATGTTTGCATGTTTTGAGTTAAGAAAATTGAGTTATGAAATGAAAAGGCCAAGGGGACAAAAGCCAGGTTCGGCCGCCGAAGGTGAAGTTCGGCCGCCGAAAGTTGCATGGTTTCGCATGCACGTTAGGCCGCCGAAGGAAGAGTCGGTTGGCCACTACAAAAGCCCCTTTGCCCGAGACTTGAGTGTTAAACACTCTGTTTTTGGGTCAAAGGTAGGTTCAAGCTCTCCTTGGTGTGATTTCTCATGTTTTCCTCAAATCTTGCATGTTTTAACTTGATTTGAGCTTTGTTTTAGAGATTTGAGCAAAAGGAAGCAAAGTTGAGCACTTGGAGAGTTTGATTGAGTTTTCTCCTATCTCCAAGCTTGGATCATCAATCCTCTAGTTCTTCAAGAGGTAAGCATGGATCCTCACCTCCCCTTATGTTTAAAGCAAGTTTTAGAAGTTTTGGAGAGGTTTATGGCATGTTTTGGGGTATAAGCATGAGTTTGAGCATATGTTGCTCATATGCGTTTTGTTGTTGTTTTTGGGGCTTGAACTAGTTTTTAGGCCTCTATATGCATGAGTTATGTTATATGTTAGTTGAGAAGTGTTGGTATGCATGTTCTGGGTGTTTGATAGGAGTTTGGAGGCTGAGAGCATGAGTTGTGCTCGGATTCTGCCTTTCTGGAGAATCCAGGTTCGGCCGCCGAACCCCTTGTGGAGGCAGTTTCGGCTGCCAAACCTTGCCCCCGAAAGCTAGGCTTTTGGGTGAGAAAGGGGCTTTCGGCCGCCGAAAGAGGGAGTTCCGCCGCCGAAAGTGCATGAGTTTCGTCTCTGGATGAGACTTTCGGCCGCCGAAGGTGCCGCCGAACATGCATGAGTTTCGTCTCTGGAGGGAGGTTTCGGCCGCCGAACCAGCCGCCGAAAGTGCCCAGTCCAGCCTTCTTTTGCCCATTTTTCCATGCATGCCTATGATGTTTTAGAGGGGTTTTGGGGAGATAGTAGGAGTTATGTTTAAGTAAGTTTGGTCCTCATTTGAGTCCACCTGTGTAGGTACGGACCCGAGAGACCAAGGAGGCCCACAGAGTTAGAGTTATAGAGACTGCTCAGCAGTTGACAGAGGTGAGTGGAACAGAACTTTCTTTTAAAAGTTAAGAACTGTTTTAGCATGATTCATGCATCATTAATGCCATGTTTATGTAGGATGCTTTGCATTAGTATTCACCAAGTTGATGTATTGCATTATTACTTGTATATGTGGATTGGACCGAGGCGATCTCAATAGCCCATAAGTCTGTCATTATTGTATGTCCTGTGTGAGCTCCTTTGGGGCCGGGCATTTACCTTGGATGAGTCCTGTGAGAGCCCTTATAGGGTCGGGCACCATGAGTAGTTAGTGAAAGACCTGTGTGAGCTCCTTTGGGGGCCGGGCACTGACAGAGGGAGTTTTGGGATCATGTCCAATCCGAGATGTGAAATGTTTGTGCAGTGATGCATCATATGATAGCATGTTTTCAATGTGATGTTTTTTATATAGATTCCGCTCACTGGGCTTTAGCAGCTCATCCCTCTCCCTAACCCCATTTTTTCAGGGCCTCAGAGAAGAGAAAGAGAAAGAGATAGCAAGGGTAAAAGGCATATGTAATAGTATAGAATAGTGGACATGATAATGATGTACAGTACAGAGTTTATGTAATGTATAGAAATGATGTAATAGTAAGTTATATAGTGAGTTATAGAATTGTGCTTGGCCCTAGTGCTTGTTATCCCTTTGCACATGATTCTTTTATGTTCTATATGATGGAGATAATGTTGTGATGATGATGAGCTAAGCTTGGTGCATGGTAGTCTTTCTATCTCTGTAGTCACTGTATGGTACCATAGCAGGTATCACTCTTCGAGTGCATACAGACAGAGCATGCATAGTCCAGGCTTAGTGGAAGTTATACAGAAAGAAAAGATAGTCAAG
Source organism: Manihot esculenta (assembly GCF_001659605.2). Taxonomy (NCBI): domain Eukaryota; kingdom Viridiplantae; phylum Streptophyta; class Magnoliopsida; order Malpighiales; family Euphorbiaceae; genus Manihot; species Manihot esculenta. The sequence goes on from NC_035178.2 coordinate 12,739,130, forward strand.
CAAAAAAAAAAAAAAAAAAAAAAAGAGAGTAAGTAACAGTTTTAAGCTTAAGTATGATCATGTATGGGATTTATCAGGTACACAGAGTTGACAGTAGGCTTACTACGGGTCCCGGCGGCCTTAAGCCGATCTGGATCCTAGTGCCGGTGATGGTCCGGTAAGCGGGCTGTTACATAAATCTATTAATAAGGTAATCTCTTCTAGACCTTTGCAACTCTTGCATATGGATTTATTTGGTCCAACTAGAGTAGCTAGTCTTGGTGGCATGCATTATAGTTTTGTTATAGTTGATGACTACTCTAGGTATACTTGGGTTGTGTTCCTTGCTCATAAGGATGATTGTTTTGATGCTTTTAAAAGTTTTACAAAGAAAGTTCAAAATGAAAAGGGTTTTCAAATTTCTTCAATAAGGAGTGATCATGGTAGAGAATTTGAAAATGAAAATTTTGAAGTTTTTTGTAATAAGTTAGGGATCACTCATAATTTTTCATCTCCTAGGACTCCCCAACAAAATGGTGTTGTTGAAAGAAAAAATAGAACTCTTTTAGATATGGGGAGGACTATGTTAAGAGAGTATAATTTACCTACTTATTTTTGGACGGAAGCCATAAATACAGCTTGTTATATTTCAAATAGAGTTTTAATTAGACCTCTCTTAAATAAGACTCCTTATGAGTTTTGGAATGGAAGGAAACCTAGAGTTAGTTATTTTAGAGTTTTTAGTTGTAAATGCTTCATATTAAACAACAAGGATAATCTAGGCAAATTTGACTCCAAAACCGATGAAGGTATCTTCTTAGGATACTCTATATCTAGTAAATCATATAGAGTATTCAATAAAAGAACCTTGATAGTTGAAGAGTCAATGCATGTTATTTTTTATGAATCTAATCCCTTTGCTCCAAGAAAGGAGGTATCTTGTGATGATGATCTTGTAGGTAACCTTGATGAGTTGACCATTGAAGATCCTCAACCTCATGGAGATCAAAGTCAACCCAAGGAGGATTCAATAGAGGCAATAGAAGATGAAGTTGGACTTCAAGAGCAACAAATGCAAATTACACAAAGTCAAGGAGTCCAACATGACTTGCCAAAGGATTGGACCTACAAGAAGGATCACCCCAAGGATCAAATAATTGGTGATGCATCACAAGGGGTAACAACTAGATCCTCTATTAGACATGTATGTAATAATATTGCTTTCATAACTAATATTGAACCTAAATCTATAGATGAGGCTATTAGTGATGAGAGTTGGGTTCTTGCTATGCAAGAAGAACTCAACCAATTTGAAAGAAACAAGGTTTGGACCTTAGTTTCTAGACCAAAACATCACCCCACCATAGGCACCAAATGGGTGTTTAGAAATAAGCTTGATGAAGATGGCAATATCATTAGAAACAAAGCTAGGTTGGTAGCTAAAGGCTATAACCAAGAGGAGGGCATAGACTATGATGAAACATTTGCCCCCGTAGCTAGATTAGAAGCCATTAGAATCTTGCTTGCATATGCATCATATATGAATTTTAATCTCTTTCAAATGGATGTGAAAAGTGCTTTTTTAAATGGTTTTATTGAGGAGGAGGTTTATGTCGAGCAACCTCTGGGGTTTGAAAATCATAACCTTTCAAATCATGTTTTTAAATTGTCTAAAACTTTATATGGTTTAAAACAAGCTCCAAGAGCTTGGTATGAAAGACTAAGCAACTTTCTTTTGCAAAATGGTTTTTCAAAAGGCAAAGTGGATACAACACTCTTTGTCAAAAATCATGAAAATGACATCCTTGTAGTGCAAATATATGTTGATGATATTATATTTGGTGCTACTAATGTGTGTTTGTGTGAAGAGTTTTCAAAAGTCATGAAAAGTGAGTTTGAGATGAGCATGATGGGAGAACTCAAATTCTTCCTTGGGCTTCAAATCAAACAAGCTAAGGATGGCATCTTCATCAACCAAGCCAAGTACACAAAGGAGCTAATCAAAAGGTTTGGAATGGAGAATAGCAAGCCTAGTAGAACTCCAATGAGCACAAACACCAAGCTTGACAAAGATGAAAAGGGTAAGCCAGTTGATGAAAAGCTCTATAGAGGTATGATCGGAAGCCTTTTATATCTCACCGCATCTAGACCGGATATTATGTTTTTCGTATGCTTATGTGCACATTTTCAATCTTGTCCTAAAGAGTCTCATTTGCATGCCGTTAAACGCATTCTTAGATATTTAAATGGTTCATTGCATTTGGGGTTATGGTATCCTAGAAGTACATCTTTTAGTTTATTTTCCTACTCGGATGCCGATTTTGCCAGAAGCATTCTTGATAAGAAAAGTACCTCGGGTACTTGTCAACTTCTAGGACAATCTCTTGTTTCTTGGTGTAGCAAGAAACAAAATTCAGTTGCACTTTCAACCGCCGAAGCCGAATATGTGGCGGCGGGTCTTTGTTGTAGTCAAATCCTTTGGATTAAGCAACAATTAAGAGACTTTGAAGTGTCTCTTTGTAACGACCCGGAATCCGGACCGCTACCGGCGCTAGGATCCAGATCGGCATAAGCCCGCCGGGACCCGTAGCAAGCCTATCATACAACCTGTACACCTGTTTAATCCCATACATGATCAACACATACATAAAAATTATGAATTTTACTTTTCATTCATTCACCAAACTCAACCTGAGCATGCACTATTCATAAACATAATCATAAACATTAACCCCTCCTTGGAGTCCTCACCAATGCTCCAATGGAGTGACATAACATGTATTAAGTTTGGTTTATATAAGCATCATTAAAATCATGCTCTCACAGGGATTAACAACATACTAGGGTCAAGCACAATTCTATCCTTAATAACATCATTACATTACATAACTGATTAATACTATTCATTACATGACTGTACTAAACATTACATTTCAACATTTATCATGTCCACCACTAGCTATTACATGACCATAACTTTACTCTAGCTGACCTCCTGGTCTATCCCGTACCTACACACCTGGGGGTTAAGGGAGAGGGGTGAGCTAAAAGCCTAGTGAGCAGAATAATAAAACATTATATTAAAAGTTCATGCTTTCATGAAATGCATCACATCACAACAAATCACATCAAGGATGAATTTGTCACCAATAGCCCTCTACATTTCCATTAGTGCCAGAACGTAGAATGGGTCCTGGTCTTTCTCTTACATAACATAATATAACATAACATTCCAAGATGCCAGGGACGTAGAATGGGTCTTCCTGGACTTTCTCTTACATAGTGCCAGGGACGTAGAATGGGTCTTCCTGGACTTTCATATTGTATCATCATCATATCATGACATAACATACGAGGGCTAATGGATCACTCAACATTCATCCACATCAACAACATAATATGCAATGCAACATATTCGTGAATACTAATGCAAGCATCCTAACATATCACATGGTATCCATGATGCGTGAATCATGCTGAAATATTCATTATTTACTTTAAAACATAAAGAGTTATTCCACTCACCTCTGGTTAGCTCAGACTAGACACTGGAGCAGCTGATTCACTGCTGGGGTCCTCGGTTCCTCGGGTCCGAACCTACACAGGTGGACTCAAATGAGGGACCAAACATACAGGAACATGACTCTAAAATACTCCCCAAAAAACCCCCTAAAGCACCTTAAAACAATCATAGAAAACATGCAAAGGAGGGCTGCACAGGGCACTTTCGGCGGCAGGTTCGGCGGCCGAAAGGCCCTCTAGAGCCAAAAGTCATGCACCTTCGGCGGCACTTTCGGCGACCGAAGGTTCCCTCCAGGGACGAAACTCATGCATGTTCGGCGGCACCTTTGGCTGCCGAAACTTCCCTCCAGAGCTGAAAGTCCACTTTCGGGGGCAGGGTTCGACAGCCAAAGGCTAGCCTCCACAGGTAGGTTCGGCGGCCGAAAGCCCCTTCGGCTGCCGAACCTGAGTTCTTCCAAAGGTAGAACTCAGCCTCAACTCATGCACAAATGCCTCCCACACTTTACAACTCAACCAAAACATGCATAAATACATACAATAGCTCCTAGGGGCTTCAAACTATCCTAAACCCCAACTACAACACATCAAACAATCCACATTGCTCATAAACATAACATAAACTCATAAACTCAACAATAACCTAAACATGCATTTCTACCTCATAGATCTTCATAAAACTTGTTTAAAACATACAAGGAAGGTTGGATCTAAGCTTACCTCTTGATGATCGAGAGGAAAGACGATCCTAGCTTGGAGATGGGGAGAAATCGCCTCTTTGGTCTCCAAGCCTCAAAACTTGCTCTTTTGCTCAAATATCTTCAAACTAAGTGAAAACTCATAAGAAAATCATGAAGATTCGAAGGAAGAAGCTCAAAATCGATGAGGGATGGCGGAGAACTCACCTTGGCCGAAAATGGGGAGAAAAGCTCACCCGTTCGGACATGGGGACCCCTTTATAGGTGGCTGGCGAGGCCACTTGCGGGGGCCTAACGTGCCTTCGCATGCATGCCATGTTCGGCGGCCGAACATAAGGTTCGGCGGCCGAACCTGGACTTCCCTCACTTATGCCTTCGGGAGCCTAAAGCGTTCCCGAAGCGCATGCATGTTCGGTAGCCGAACTTGAGGTTCGGCAGCCGAACTTGAGTCTTCCTCTCAAGACTATTTTCATTCAAAACTTAATTTCTTTCTTGCTTAAAACTATAAAATACATTAAAACATTTTATAAAAACATGATTTTACCCTTCTAGAGGTTTCCGACATCCGAGATTCCACCGGACGGTAGGAATTCCGATACCGGAGTCTAGCCGGGTATTACATTCTTCCCCCTTTAAGAACATTCGTCCCCGAATGTTCACCAACAAACATGGCATAACATAAAACATGAACATACAAAGCATAAAACATAAACACACAACAAAACACAAAACACTTACCTTAGAAGAGATGAGGATATTGCTGGAGCATGGACTCCCGTGTCTCCTAGGTACACTCTTCGATGTTGTGGTGATTCCAAAGGACTTTCACCATCGGGATTTCCTTGTTTCTCAACTTTCTGATCTGGGTGTCTAGGATCCGTACTGGCTGCTCAACATAGGTGAGATCTTCTTGGATCTCCACATCAGGCTCACTGAGAACCTTGCACGGATCTGACACGAACTTCCTTAACATGGAAACATGGAAAACCGGATGGATTCTTTCCATTGAAGCAGGTAAATCTAGCTTATACGATACATTCCCAATCTTTTGTAAGATCTCAAAGGGTCCGATGTACTGTGGAGCTAGCTTACCTTTCTTTCCGAACCGAATCACCCCTTTCATTGGAGACACCTTGAGCAATACCAAATCCCCCTCCTGGAACTCTACTTGCCTTCTGCGGATATCTGCATAACTCTTCTGTCTGCTTGCAGCAGTCTTGATCCTTTCTCTGATTATGGGCACCACCTGCTGGTGATCTCTACAAGCTCAGGCCCTGCCAAGGCCTTTTCTCCAACTTCCTCCCAACAGACAGGCGACCTGCACTTCCTTCCATACAAAGCTTCATATGGAGCCATCCCTATGCTAGCATGATGGCTGTTATTGTAGGCAAACTCCACCAAAGGTATATGCTACCTCCAAGAACCGCCAAAATCCAGCACACATTCTGAGCATATCCTCTATTGTCTGGATGGTCCTCTCTGATTGTTCGTCCGTCTGAGGGTGGAAAGCAGTGCTAAAATCCAACCTAGTACCCATGGCACTCTGCAGACTCCGCCAAAATCTGGAGGTGAACTGGGGTCCTTGATCAGACACTATTGAAACAGGAACCCCATGCAGCCTGACAACCTCATCAACATACACCTGCGCCAACTTTTCCAAAGAATAGCCACTCCTGACAGGGATGAAGTGAGCAGATTTGGTGAGTCTGTCCACAATCACCCATATGGAGTCCAATCTGTTGGACGCTGCCGGTAACCCCACCACAAAGTCCATAACTATATTCTCCCATTTCCACTCTGGAATAGGTAGTGGGTTAAGCATTCCAGCCGACTTCTGATGTTCCAGCTTCACCTTCTGACACACTTCGCAGGCTGGCACAAACTGTGCCACTTCTCTTTTCATAGCTGGCCACCAATACACTTTCTTCAGATCTTGATACATCTTGGTGGCTCCGGGGTGAACGCTGTATCTGGCATTATGAGCCTCTCTCATAATTTCTCCCTTCAGCCCTACGTCATCTGGTACACACAATCTGTTTCCATAGCGGAGGATCCCCTTGCTATCGAATCTAAACTCACTATCCTTGCCTGACTGAACAGTCCTGGCAATCTTCACTAACTCTGGGTCCTCATGCTGTTTCTGAGCCACCTGCTTCAGAAACACGGGTGCCATTCTCATCTGGGCAATCAAAGCACTTGTACCAGACAACTCCAACTGCAAACCTTCATTGATGAGCTCGAAGAACTCCCTCACTACTAGCCTCCTCTCTGCTGAGATATGGGACAGACTGCCAAGTGATTTCCGGCTTAAGGCGTCTGCCACAACATTCGCCTTACCCGGATGGTACTAAATCTTGCAATCATAATCACTAAGTAATTCCACCCATCTTCTCTGCCTCATATTCAACTCTCTCTGCCTCATATTCAACTCTCTCTGACTCAAGATGTACTGCAGGCTCTTATGATCTGTGAAGATCTCACATTTTACCCCGTAAAGGTAGTGCCTCCACATCTTGAGTGCAAAGATTACAACTTCCATCTCTAGGTCATGTGTAGGGTAATTCAACTCGTGCTTCTTTAGTTGTCTAGAAGCATAAGCAATCACCCTTTCATTCTGCATTAACACACAACCCAGTCCCACACGGGACGCATCGCAAAAGACTGTGAAGTCCTCATTACTAGTTGGTAGAGCTAACACCGGTGCTGAAGTCAACCTCTTCTGTCGCTCGTCAAAGCTCTCTTCACACTAGTCGGTCCACACAAACCTCTGGTTCTTCTTAGTTAATCTGGTCATGGGAGCTGCAATTTTAGAGAAGTCCTAAATGAACCTCCTGTAGTAACCTGCTAAACCCATGAAGCTCTTAATCTCTGTCACTGTAGTGGGTCTAGGCCAGTTAGCTACAGCTTCCACTTTCTTGGGGTCTACCTCGATTCCATTTTCTGACACAACGTGCCCCAAGAATGAAATGCTCCTCAACCAGAACTCACACTTGGAGAACTTGGCATACAAGCCGTGTTCCCTCAAGGTCTGCAGAACTAACCTCAGATGATGGGCATGCTCCTCTGCATTCCTGGAATATACTAAGATATCATCTATGAAGACAATAACAAAGTGATCCAGGTATTGACTAAACACTCTGTTCATGAGATCCATGAATGCTGCAGGGGCATTGGTTAACCCGAACGGCATCACAAGGAACTCATAGTGCCCATATCTAGTTCTGAACGCCGTCTTCGGCACATCCTCTTCTCTTATCCTCAGCTGATGGTACTCAGATCTCAGATCTATTTTGGAGAAACAACCTGCTCCTGCTAGCTGGTCGAATAGATCGTCGATCCTTGGCAAAGGGTACTTATTCTTGGTAGTGACCTTGTTCAACTGCCTGTAGTCGATACAAAGTCTAAGGGATCCATCTTTCTTTTTCACAAACAGCACTGGAGCACCCCAAGGTGAGGTACTCAGTCGGATGAAGCCCTTATCTACCAACTCTTGCAACTGCTCCTTAAGCTCTTTCAATTCAGCTGGTGCCCTCCTGTAGGGAGGGATAGAGATCGGTCTAATTCCAGGCATCAATTCAATTTCAAACTCTATCTCCCTAACAAGTGGTAAACCTGGCAGCTCGTCTGGGAACACATCTATAAACTCACTAACCACGGGCACTGAGGCGGGCTCTCTGACATGACTATCCAGCTCTCTCACATGAGCTAGAAAACCCTGACAACCCCTCCTGAGCAGCCTACGAGCCTGTAGGGCTGATATCAAACCTCTAGGTGTACCCCTCCTGTCTCCTCTGAAGACAACCTCTGACCCATCCTGACCTCTGAACCTGACTATCTTGTCTCTGCAGTCCAAGGTAGCACCATGGGTAGATAGCCAATCCATCCCTAGAATGACATCAAAATCTGTCAAATCTAGAACCACAAGGTCGGCAGAAAGGCATCTTCCCTCAACAAAAACTGGACTACAATGGCAGACTGACTCTGCCACTGATGGGTCACACTTGGGTCCACTGACCCATAGGGGACACTCTAACCCAGAGACCATCAATTCCAACCTCTTGACGGCTCTCGGAGCAATGAAAGAATGAGATGCACTAGGGTCCATTAATGCATACACATCAGAACAACCAATGATGAGATTACCTGACACCACGGTGTTGGATGTGTTTGCCTCCTGCTGAGTCATGGTGAAGATCTGTGCTGGAGCTGATGGACCCTCACCCCTGAAACCCGCTGAAGAAGAGGCTGCCCCTCTCCCTCGACCTCCGCCACTAGCCTGAGTCGCGGCTGGAGCTACTGGCTGAGCCACACTACCAGAAGCTGTCTGCTGAGACTGTGCCACAAAAGCCGCTCTAGGACACTCCCGTGCTATGTGTCCCTCCTGCCCACATCTGAAGCAGGCTGACGTCCCAACCAGACATACTCCTTTGTGCGGCTTCCCACACTTCTTGCATACTACATTATCTGCACCTGAGCTCGAACCACTCCCTAGTCCCAGACCAGACTTGATCTTAATCCAGAACTTGCTCTTCTTTGGCTTCTTGGTGGTACTGCTCCACCTCTTACTAGCTGAACTCATAGAAGAAGGGTCCATCCTTCCCCCACCTGGGGTCTTGGAACCAGAAGGCTGTGCCACTGACTGTTTGACTTTCCCCTCGATGATTGCACTAGCCTCCATCCTCCGAGCCATATCCATAATGGCATGGAAACTCTCCCTCTCTGCTGATTGAATCAAGGAGGAATACCTGGAATGGAGCTTCATGATATACCTCATTGACTTTTTCTGATCTGTATCCAGATTTTGCCCGGCAAACGGCAACAGCTCCAAAAACCTGTCCGTGAACTCATCAACACTCATCTCATCCGTCTGCCTCAGCTGCTCGAACTCAATCATCTTCAATTCTCTTGAACTGTCAGGGAAAGCCCATCCTGCAAACTCATTTGCAAACTCCTCCCATGATAGGCTGTCCAACCTCGGGTTCACATAGTTCTTAAACCACTCTCAGGCCTTCTTGCATTTTAGTGTGAACCCAGCCATATGAATGGCTCTACTGTCATCAGCTCCTATCTCATCTGTAATTGTTTTGACCCTTTCGAGGTACACAAACGGGTCATCACCGGTTTCAAACTGGGGAGCACCCAGCTTCATGTAATCGGTCATCTTGACCTTGCTCCCCCCAGATGAGCTAGGTTTAGGCATTTGGGTTTCTGAGACAGTAGGTGCTGCTGGTGGTGGAGGAGGTGCGGCATCCCCTGGGCTAGGGTTTGCTGTACCTGGATGGTAGGGTGGGGGTGGATACATAGGGTACTGTGGGTACGGTGGGTAGAAAGGTGGGTATGGCATCTGAGAGTGATAAGGGTTAAAACTGGGGTAATCCGATATACCTCCCATCGAATACCCGGGATTATGTGAAAAGGGTGGGTAGTAAGGTGGCTGAACAAATCCCGAGGCCTGAGTGCCTCCTTGGGACTCTCCCACATCCTCTTCTGACATACTCACTCCAAGACTGCCATCCCTCCTCTGATCTACATCCATCTCATCCCCCACATCTTCTGACATTCCTACTTACACTGTTCCCCTCACTGATCTGCTTCTACCCAGATCCAAAGACATTCTAGGGTCTCTTACTGCTCTTTCTCTGCTGGACCTACTTGACATTGCCCTAGGCAATGCAGGAGGACGGGCATCCGTGCCTTCGTCCTGGGGTGGCACTCCAGTCAATCGTGCAGATCGACGAGTTCCTCTCATCTTACTTACTGAAAACAACACCCATCACATAAACATTAGCATCAAATGGTTCATGTGCAAACACATGAACCCGCATCACATACATCACATATATAGCATATCATTAATACACATGCATATAATCATGGTATTTCACATCATCATTCAAGACAGGACTCTACATCCTATCCTAGTGGACATGATTTTCCTATTGTGCTTGACCTTCTAGAACATCTATAAGCCCGACATTCTCTATAGGTCCGATCATATGAACCTAGGGCTCTGATACCAATCTGTAACGACCCGGAATCCGGACCGCTACCGGTGCTAGGATCCAGATCGGCATAAGGCCGCCGGGACCCGTAGCAAGCCTATCATACAACCTGTACACCTGTTTAATCCCATACATGATCAACACATACATAAAAATTTTGAACTTTACTTTTCATTCATTCACCAAACTCAACCTGAGCATGCACTATTCATAAACATAATTATAAACATTAACCCCTCCTTGGAGTCCTCATCAATGCTCCAATGGAGTGACATAACATGTATTAAGTTTGGTTTATATAAGCATCATTAAAATCATGCTCTCACAGGGATTAACAACATACTAGGGTCAAGCACAATTCTATCCTCAATAACATCATTACATTACATAACTGATTAATACTATTCATTACATGACTGTACTAAACATTACATTTCAACATTTATCATGTCCACCACTAGCTATTACATGACCATAACTTTACTCTAGCTGACTTCCTGGTCTATCCCATACCTACACACCTGGGGGTTAAGGGAGAGGGGTGAGCTAAAAGCCCAGTGAGCAGAATAATAAAACATTATATTAAAAGTTCATGCTTTCATGAAATGCATCACATCACAACAAATCATATCAAAGATGAATTTATCACCAATAGCCCTCTACATTTCCATTAGTGCCAGAACGTAGAATGGGTCCTGGTCTTCCTCTTACATAACATAACATAGCATTCCAAGATGCCAGGGACGTAGAATGGGTCTTCCTGGACTTTCTCTTACATAGTGTCGGGGACGTAGAATGGGTCTTCCTAGACTTCCATATCGTATCATCATCATATCATGACATAACATACGAGGGCTAATGGATCACTCAACATTCATCCACATCAACAACATAATATGCAATGCAACGTATTCGTGAATACTAATGCAAGCATCCTAACATATCACATGGTATCCATGATGCGTGAATCATGCTGAAATATTCATTATTTACTTTAAAACATAAAGAGTTATTCCACTCACCTCTGGTTAGCTCAGACCAGACACTGAAGCAGCTGATTCACTGCTGGGGTCCTCGGTTCCTCGGGTCCGAACCTACACAGGTGGACTCAAATGAGGGACTAAACATACAGGAACATGACTCTAAAATATTCCCCAAAAAAACCCCCTAAAGCACCTTAAAACAATCATAGAAAACATGCAAAGGAGGGCTGCACAGGGCACTTTCGGCGGCAGGTTCGGCGGCCGAAAGGCCCTCCAGAGCCGAAAGTCATGCACCTTCGGCGGCACTTTCGGCGGCCGAAGGTTCCCTCCAGAGACGAAACTCATGCATGTTCGGCGGCGCCTTCGGCGGCCGAAACTTCCCTCCAGAGCCGAAAGTCCACTTTCGAGGGCAGGGTTCGGCAGCCAAAGGCTGGCCTCCACAGGCAGGTTCGGCGGCCGAAAGTCCCTTCAGCTGCCGAACCTGAGTTCTTCCAAAGGCAAAACTCAGCCTCAACTCATGCACAAATGCCTCCCACACTTTACAACTCAACCAAAACATGCATAAACACATACAATAGCTCCTAGGGGCTTCAAACTATCCTAAACCCCAACTACAACACATCAAACAATCCACATTGCTCATAAACATAACATAAACCCATAAACTCAACAATAACCTAAACATGCATTTCTACCCCATAGATCTTCATAAAACTTATTTAAAACATACAAGGAAGGTTGAATCTAAGCTTACCTCTTGAAGATCGAGAGGAAAGACGATCCTAGCTTGGAGATGGGGAGAAATCGCCTCTTTGGTCTCCAAGCCTCAAAACTTGCTCTTTTGCTCAAATATCTTCAAACTAAGTGAAAACTCATAAGAAAATCATGAAGATTCGAAGGTAGAAGCTCAAAATCGATGAGGGACGGTGGAGAACTCACCTTGGCCGAAAATGGGGAGAAAAGCTCACCCGTTCGGACATGGGGACCCCTTTATAGGTGGCTGGCTAGGCCACTTTCGGGGCCTAACGTGCCTCCGCATGCATGCCATGTTCGGCGGCCGAACATAAGGTTCGACGGCCAAACCTGGACTTCCCTTACTTATGCCTTCGGGAGCCTAAAGCGCTCCCGAAGTGCATGCATGTTCGGCAACCAAACTTGAGGTTCGGCGGCCGAACTTGAGTCTTCCTCTCAAGACTATTTTCATTCAAAACTTAATTTCTTTCTTGCTTAAAACCATAAAATACATTAAAACATTTTATAAAAACATGATTTTACCCTTCTAGAGGTTTCCGACATCCAAGATTCCACCGGACGGTAGGAATTCCGATACCGGAGTCTAGCTGGATATTACACTCTTGATCACATTCCTATTAAATGTGATAATACAAGTGCAATCAATCTAACCAAGAACCCCATTCATCATTCTAGAACTAAGCATATTGACATTAGACATCATTTCATTCGTGATCATGTGTTAAATGGTGATGTTGTTCTTGAATTTGTGGATACAAACAACCAATTAGCTGATATTTTCACTAAACCCTTAAATGAAGAAAGATTTAACTTCATTAAAAGGGAATTGGGAATGCTAGATGGTGTTGCTTGTTGAGTGTATTTTTATTTTTTTTTTGTTTATCTTTTTTGAAAGTCTGTCACATTGTTTGATATAGTTTTAATTTTTTTTAAGTAAAAAAAAAAGGAGAGGGAAGCCCAAAAATTCCAGGTTCGGAGGCACATTCGGCCCCCTAACCTTCAATTTCAAGGGCAATATGAAAAGCGGAAAATTTTTTTGTCTTTTTCGTTCCTCTTTTTCGGCCGCCTAACATTTTATTCAGCCGCCGAACCTTGTAATTTTCGGCCGCCGAAGGTTAAGTTCGGCCTCCTAAAATTGCCCATTTTCGGCCGCCGAAGCTTAGTTCGGCCGCCGAAACTGCGCGCTCTTTAAAAGCCCCCGTGACAGCTCATCATCTTCCTCGCGCGACCTTTCCCTCTCCTCGAAGCTTTCTCTCTCTTCCTTGAAGCTCCCTTCGTCTCCCTCTCAAAAATCTACTGTTTTTGAGCCATTTTCCCTCAAAAACCTCCATTTTTACTCTTTTTTCTTCTCTGAAACACCAAAAATCAGTTTCTTTTCTTCTCAAGGAACCCGTTTGGAGCTTTTTCTATTTGGGTAAGTTTTTGTCTTCTCTCTCTATTTTTTATGGGTTTTTCCTTATTTTCTGTTGATTTGTTATTGTCTTTAGATCTCCTATCTGCCTAGGGCTGGAGTTTTGATAATTTTTTTTTGGCATATAAAATCTGCTGGGTATATTTTTTTTCTCTTAATATATACATGTTGTTAACTGGGTTATGTTATTTGGTTTGTTTTGGTTTACAATTTTTTTTGTGGTTCTGCAAATTATGAAGCAATCCGAATGTTTTTTTTTATATGGATATGGTGCAATAACTGGTTAGCTGGGTTATCCTATTGTTAGCTGGGTACATATATATATATATATCAATGCCTGGTTGTGAACATGAGACTGTGATGCTTATTGGTTGTGATTTTGTATTGATTATGGGTTGAGTTTGTGGTAATGTGTTGCTTATGGTTAGCTTTTCTGTTTTTGTCATTGCCACTTTAGCTGTAGTTTGTCTGTCTAAAAATGGGTAGAAAATCCACAGCACGTAGACATCCATATTTTAGAGGTCAATCCAGTAGACAGTCTGAGGGTCCTAGGTCCCCCTCCCCAGACCCTCCTGCCTCTCCACCCTTTGAGTTCCCTATAGTTAGAGAGGAGGATCCAGTTTTTCAGCCTTTTTCTCTCAGGTTTGTTCATCCTGGGAGAACTGTTCATGCTAACAGTGTTCAGCTCTTTTGCTCTCAGGGATTCCTTCAGCCCTTTAGAGTTCAGGGTTGGGAGCACCTTCTTATCACTCCATCAGACACCCATCCTAGGATTGTTAGGGAGTTCTATGCAAACCTACACACCTTTACCCGTCACACTCCCCCCACCTGGTCAGTTTTGTAAATGGTCAGAGAGTTTACCTCACTTCTGACATCATTGCTCGGCATCTAGGTGTCTCCAACTCTGGGGCTGTTGTCTCCACCACTCATAAGTGGATCACTGGTGAGGTCTCTTCCCTTCACCAGACTAGGATTATTTCTGGAGACACCGAGCATGAGGAGCCCTCTAGGCTTAAGGCCTGTGACCTCTCCACCCTCCCTAAAGTTATTCATCACATAGTCACCTATGAGATTCTCCCTCGAGCAGGTCATAGGACTGCTCTATCCTACTCTGACATGTTTGTTGTGTCCTGTCTGCTAGAGGGTCGAGCTCTTAACCTGCCACATATTATGATTCACTCTATAGCAGACTCCCTTAGGCTGAGTCGAGGTTGTCTCCCCTTTGGTTGTCATCTTACTCTTCTTCTTCGAGCTCTAGGGGTTGACCCAGGTACCGAGTCTGCCTTACCCTTGTCTAGTGAGTATACCCCTTACACTGAGGCTACCCTCCTCCACATGGGTCTGACTAGGAGAGGCAATGAATTTTATAATTCTAGGAGAGATTTTGCAGCCCGCAGAGCAACACAAGCAGCAGCACAGGCACATGATGTTTCTGATGAGGAGTCAGATGATGTTTCTCCTGCTGATCTTGAGACAAAGCGAGCTCCCAGAGGTGATGCTAGTACCGGGCGGTCCACCGAGCAGGGTACATCTTCTCAGACTGCATCTGATCTGTATGATGCCATGGGTCGTCTGGAGCTGCAGGTTGCTCAGATGTCTGATCGCCAGACTCAGATATCTTATCGCCAGACTCAGATGGAGCAGCAGTTAGCACGACTTACAGATCAGCAGCAAACCCTAATTGAGCAGCAGAGACAGATTTTGCACTTTCTTCAGCAGTCATCTAGAGTGCCACCTCCTCAGCCTCCTCAGTGATTTTTCTTTGTTTATATAATTGCTCTTATCTTTTTCTCCTCTTTTGGTATTGTGATATTTTTTGTTTTTGATGATGTCAAAAGGGGGAGAATGGTATAATGGTATCATATATGTATATATTTGATGTTTTGGATATTGGCGATATTAGTTTAACTCTTTTGGTTTTATGGATGTTGATACATTGATATCTATTTGACTCATGATTATTGTGCATAATTATAGCTCTTCTTGAGATGCATTTTTTGTTGGAACTCATTCATTCATATAGGATCCATTGCATCTCATTGCATTGAGTCAAAACCTCCCTTATGTGTCTTCTCACATTTTAAATATGGCATAAAGTATTTTTGACAGGGGGAGCACATTAAGGGGGAGTAATTTTTAAAATGCACACACTACACCTATGATTATTATTTTATTGTTTACCAATTGTTTGTCATCATCAAAAAGGGGGAGATTGTTGAACCTAAATGTTCTAATCCTTGTTTTGATGATTAATAAACAATTGGTATACTACTAATTATCTTCAAAGGTGTTTGTGTTGAGCTTGTAGGTCCCTTACTAACAAGAATGAAATTGCTTCAATCTCAAAAGAGAAAAGTGCCTATTTTGGAAGCATACCACAAAAAAGGGATAAGAAAGTATTTTTATTTATACTTTGTTAAATTCTATTCATTATGAATTTCAATTAATTAATTGTGATGGCTCAAGGTTCCTTTCATCTCTAAAAGTTTTTTTGATATGGCCAAATTTTAAGTAATTGACTTTTAGGGACTAAAATGAAATTTTTTAAAAGAACTGATTTTGAAATTTTTCTTTATCAAAACTAAAGATCTAAAAATATGAGTTACAAAAATTCAAATGGATTGAAAAAAGGAATTCTACAGCCTAAGTTATGATTTTTCAAAGATTTAAAGATTTATTTTTTGTGCCCCCTAAAGTCATCTTTCGGCTTCCGAAAGTCAGGAACAGAGACAAAAGTCCCACATGTTCGGCCGCCGAACATTGACTTTCGGCCGCCGAAAGTGTGTTTTCAGCTTGCCCCCTAAAGTGCAACATTCGGCTTCCGAAAGTGTGGAACAGAGACGAAACTCCTGTATGTTCGGCCGCCGAACTTTGGCTTTCGGCCGCCGAAGGTGTTTTGCTCCCTAAGCTGAATGTTTGGCTTCCGAAAGTTAAGGACAGAGGCAAAAAGTCACCTATATTCGGTCGCCGAACATTACTTTCGGCCTCCGAAAGTGTGCTTTTAAGTCTGCCTCCGAAGCCAAAAGTTCGGCTTCCGAAAGAGAGGGACAGAGACGAAAGTCCCACAAGTTCGGCCGCCGAACTATGACTTTAGGCCGCCGAAAGTCCTTTTTTAAGAGTGATGTTCTTCACCTCAAATGGTTAGGCCGCCGAACTTTAGCTTAGGCCGCCGAACCTGAATTTTTCTGAGAAAGATATAACGGTTATTTCTGAACATAAACGACTCTATTTGCATTTAATGCACCTCCAACGGCCATATTTATGACTGAACTATAAATACAATGAGTTTTTTATATGAAAAGGTTACAACAACCATCTAAGCAAATATTTATTGAGATTACAACATTTTTCACACTCTCTCTCTCAAAACCTTGAGCCAAAGCATTAATTTCTTGAAAGCTTGTTTTGAGTTATAATTGATTGGGTTTACAGAGTGAGTAAAGGTTGTTGAGTGATTCTATTGTAGTGAGTATGGTATTGAGCAAAGGATTGCTCTTAAGTGAAAAAGAGATTTGTAAAGAGCAAAGGCTTGCTCTAAGATTGTAAGGGTTTTAATCTTCACCCAAAGAAGATTTGATAGTGGAGTTGAACTCTCAAGGTGGGCCTTGAGGAGAGGACGTAGGCTTGAGATAGCTGAACCTCTATAAATCCTTGTGTTGATTTTCTTCTTCCCTATTGCCTTCTAATTTGTGTTTTTCCCTTTAAATTTTTTATAAACCCAATTCACCCCCCCTCTTGGGTTGCTTCAAGGGACAACATGAAGAATTACCATCCATAGTATTTATGCCTCTATCCTCAGCAACTGCATAATTTGGTATATATAGAAAAGTTTTTCACTTGGACTAAAAGTAACATTTACCATTTCACATAGCAGTTCACTTCCATTTATTGTCTTTGTCACCTGAACTAAAAGTAATATTTTCCATTTGACTTACTAGTTCACCTTAATCTCCTATCTTTATCACCTGCAGCAAAATAAATAATAGTATTGTGAATTAACATTTCACTTTCATGTACTGTCTTTGTCACTTGCAGTAAAAGTAACATAACAGTTCACTTTCATCTATTTTCTTTATCACTTGCACTAAAAGTAATATTTGCCATGTAACTTACTAGTTCACCTTATTTTACTGTCTTTATCACCTACACCAAAAGTGTAATACCCGGCTAGACTCCGGTATCGGAATTCCTACCGTCCGGTGGAATCTCGGATGTCGGAAGCCTCTAGTAGGGTAGAATCATGTTTTCATAAAATGTTTTAAGGTATTTCATGGTTTTAAGTAAAATGGAAATGAGTTTTTGCATAAAAACAACCTTGAAGGAAAACTCAGGTTCGGCCGCCGAACCTCAAGTTCGGCCGCCGAACGTGCATGCCTTCGGGAGCGCCTTTAGGACCCCGAAAGCATAGGTGAGGAAAGTTCAGGTTCGGCCGCCGAACCTCAAGTTCGGCCGCCGAACATGGCATGCATGCGGAGGCACGTTCGGCCCCCGAACGTGGCCTGGCCAGCCACTATAAAAGGGTCCCTTAGCCGAAAACGGGCGAGCTTTTTCCCCATTTCCGGCCAAGGTGAGTTCTCCGCCACCCCTCACCGATCTTGAGTCTTTTCCTTCAGATCTTTCAAGTTTTTCACTAGTTTTCATATTGTTTTGAAGATTTCCGAGTTTTGAACAAGTTTTGGAGTTTTGAGGTCCAAGAACTCAAATCTCTTCCAACTCCAAGTTAGATCGCCTCTACCCTCAATCTTCAAGAGGTAAGGGTCGATCTCTAGCTTACTTTATGTTTTAGACAAGTTTTATGCAAGTTCATGGGGTAGAAAATGCATGTGTAGCTTATGTTGAACTTATGGGTTTTTTGTGTGATTTTGAGCAATTTGAGTTGCTTGTGTGTTGTAGTTGGGGTTTTTGATGGTTTGATGCCCCTAGGAACTTGTATGTTTTGCTTGTGTATGATTGGGAATGTTGTAGAATAGGTTTATGCATGTTTGGATGAGATAGGAGGCATAAATGCATAGGGGAGCTGAGTTTCTGCCATTCTGGGAGAAACCAGGTTCGGCAGCCGAAGGAACTTTCGGCCGCCGAACATGCTTGTGGAGGCAGCCTTCGGCTGCCGAAGCTTGCCCCCGAAAGGAGACTTTCGTCTCTGTCTGGGACTTTCGGCCGCCGAAGGTGCCGCCGAACATGCATGAGTTTCGCCTCTGTCTGGGAGTTTCGGCCGCCGAAGGTGCCGCCGAACCTGCCTGACTTTCGGCTCTGGAGGGACTTTTGGCCGCCGAACCTGCCGCCGAAAGTGCCCTGTCCAGCCCTTTCTTGCATGTTTTTCTATGATTATTCCATGATGTTTTGGGGGGTTTTTGGGGAATAGTTAGAGTTGTGTTCACGTATGTTTGGTCCCTCATTTGAGTCCACCTGTGTAGGTTCAGACCCGAGGAACCGAGGACCCCAGCAGTGAGTCTGTTGCCCCAGTGTCTGGTCAAAGCTATCCAAAGGTGAGTGGAATAAACCTTTACGTTTAAAGTAAATAAAATTTCAAAGTTTTGAGCATGTTCATGCATCATGAATGCCATGTGATGAAATAGGTTGCTTGCATTAGAATTCACGAATATGTTGCATTGCACATTTTGATGTTGATGTGGATGAATGTTGAATGAACCATAGCCCTCGATCTATGATATGACGATATGATATGTACGGTACGGAATGTAAGACCAGTGGGACCCATTCTACGTTCGCTGGCACCATGTAAGAGAAAGACCAGGACCCATTCTACGTTCTGGCATAGTTGGACACTGTTATGTTATGATATGTAAGGGAAAGACCAAGACCCATTCTACGTTCTGGCACAGTTGGACCATGTAGAGGGCTATTGGTGACAAGTTCATCCTTGATGTGATTAGCTGTGATGTGATGCATTTCATGTTATCATATGTTTTAAATGTTTTATTATTCTGCTCACTGGGCTCTAGTAGCTCACCCCTCTCCCAATTTCCCCAGGATTGCAGGTACAGGGTAGACCAGGAGGTTTACAGGAGTAACAAAGTCTTGTGTATGTAATAGATAGTGTGGACATGATAAATGTATTAATGTTATGTAAAAGTACAGTTTCAGTCATGTAATGATATTGAGGATTAGAGATTGTGCTTGACTTTATGTATGAGGTATTTCTTTTAATATATGATCTTAGATGTTTTATAATGTTCATGTAAGCCAACTCATCTTATGATGTATCGCCCATTGGGGCATTGATGAGATCCCACAGAGGGGTCATGATTATGATTATGAGTATGTTCAGTGCATGCACAGGTTGAGCTTGGCTTATGAGTGAAAGAAAAGTTTTAAATTTTTATGTATGTTGTTGATCATGTATGGGATTAAACAGGTTTTCAGGTTGTATGTCAGGCTTGCTACGGGTCTTGGCGGCCTTAAGCCGACCCGGATCCTAGCGCCGGTAGCGGTCCGATTTTCGGGTCGTTACAAAAAGAAATAATAGTCTTGTGAATTAACATTTCACTTTCATGTACTGTTTTGTCACTTGCAGTAAAATTAATATTTGCCATGTGACTGACCATTTCACTTGCATGTACTTTCTTTATCACTTGCATCAAAATAAATAATTGCCATATGACTAAACGGTTCACTTCTATTTTCTGTCTTTATCACTTGCACCAAAAGCAATAATTGCCATGTGAATTCACATTATTTTTTCATTTCTGTTATGCCTTTGTCACGTGCAGCAAATAAAATTATTGCCACGTAAATTGACAGTTGTAATAACACTTTGCAGGAATGGAGGGCTCAAACCTCAAATGACAGTAGATTTTTCATCTCCAAGACCACGTGATACTTCAGTGCTACATTTTAAGGCATCTCATAGGTCCCAAGTCATGTGGGATGAGCCATAAGAGGCTGGTGTAATCACAAGTCGACGATCCTCTAGCGTATTACATGGTCACGATATTGATGACAAGCTCATCTCATATCTCCATGCTCATGGATTTTATGGAGCTGTCCGACTAGGCTTCTTCCACTTAGATCACCATCTCATAACGACTTTGGTTGAGAGATAGAGACTAGAGGCACATACTTTTATGTTACCCCATAGAGTGTGTACTATTACATTTTAAGATATGGGATTGAAATCTGGATTGCCTGTTGATGGTAATGCTGTTACTGGAATTACAGGACAGCCTTGGCAATTACTATGTCAAGATTTGCTAGGGATGGTCCCAGATCGCGATGTTATGAAGGGAAATACAGTTGTACTGAACTGGTTAAGGGATAACTTTGACCACATTCTAGACTATGCCAATGATGTTACTATTCAAAGGTATTCTAGGGCTTTCCTTTCACGGCTAATAGGTGGATCACTATTCGTAGATAGGTCTGCTCATAGGATCAATCTAATATTTTTGCCACTACTAGCTAATTTCAATACCCGTGGTCAATATAGCTAGGGTGCAGCCAGCCTTGCTTGGCTTTATAAAGAGCTATGCAGAGCTACATCACCATAGGTATAGCAAATAGCTGGGGCACTGCACATTTTACAGATTTGGGCATGAGACAGAATAAAAATAATTGCCCCGACTATCTCCTAGATAAATCCACTTCCAGATACATCGATAGGCAGTCGGTATGTGCTATATCCTAATGTCGTATAGTTTTGTTTTACTACTATACCATCAAATCCAACATCTTGTTACTAATTCCAAACTATACATCGTCTAGGTGGAGTAATGCTATAATTATTATTGAAGTTACAACGCATGTGCTAGTGCAAATTCTATACCAACTTGACCGCATGGAAGCTGAAGAGGTCATCATTCTTTACCATTTAATTACATGTCAATTCAAAATATATAATTTTAACATTTTACATTATCTTATCTACACAGTTTATATGAGAGCCATACTCTGATGATGTGGTGGACGCTATGCCAGATTACTGTCTACAAGATAGACAAATATGGAGATCGGTTGTGCCACTTATTTATTTTCATATTATAGAGTGGCATCAACCTGACAGGGTGCTGAGACAGTTTGGATTATCTCAACCCATTCCACAACCACCACATTAAACAGATGATATGCATGCAATAAAATTAACATCTTCGGCCACAAACTGGATGACCGAGAACCAACATTGGATTGCGCTATGGAAATCAAGGCACCAACGGATTGTCACCAGGAATACTCTGACCCAACCTTTATATTACCATTCACAATACATGGAATGGTACAGAATGATTGCACGTTAGTGGATGTCTCAAAATGATGCATCAATCGACGCTGTGGTAACATTGTATTTCTGTATTAACTATAAAAATAATTACAATACTTAACTTTTGGGATTGATATCTTAATAAATACATTTTACAGGAGGATGGTCTGGAGAACTGCCGCTTGTGGGCGAGTCAAGTTCGTCACCCGACAATGGACAAGATTAGAAATGTAGTCAATTTGATGTTTCATGCATTTCGTATGTTCGATCGCATTTTCCAAATACCACCTCCACAGTCGGCGCCACCTTCCCACCCACTTCCAGATGATGTACATGACACGCCCTCCTCCTCCAGGAACCCCCACAACATCGTCACCACACTGCCAGGCCCTCAAGGGAGACGGAGATTCCACGGGCTATGCCAAACCCTGGTGTAATGCAGATACCATCACCGGTTGCATTCCATCCATACGACTTATATACAGAATTGGGCCAATATTCACACATGCCCACTTATGGAGATGATTTTCAGAGTCAGTATATGTAACGACCCGAAAATCGGACCGCTACCGGCACTAGGATCCGGGTCGGCTTAAGGCCGCCAAGACCCGTAGCAAGCCTGACATTCATCATGAAAACCTGTTTAATCCCATACATGATCAACAACATACATAAATATTTAAAACTTTTCTTTCACTCATAAGCCAAACTCAACCTGAACATACTCATAATCATAATCATGACCCCTCTGTGGGATCTCATCAATGCCCCAATGGGCGATACATCATAAGATGAGTTGGCTTTCATGAACATTATAAAACATTTATGATCATGTAACAAAAGGGATACCTCATACACAATGTCAAGCACAATCTCTAAACCTCAATATCATTACATGACTGAAACTGTACTTTTACATAACATTAATACATATATCATTTCCACACTATCTATTACATATACCAGACTTCATTACTCTTGTAAACCTCATGGTCTACCCTGTACCTGCAATCCTGGGAAAATGGGAGAGGGGTGAGCTACTAGAGCCCAATGAGCAGAATAATAAAACATTTAAAAACATATGATATCATGGAATGCATCACATCACAGCTAATCACATCAAGGATGAACCTATCACCAATAACCCTCAACATGGTCCAACTGTGCCAGAACGTAGAATGGGTCCTGGTCTTTCCCTTACATAGCATAACATAACATGGTCCAACTGTGCCAGAACGTAGAATGGGTCCTGGTCTTTCTCTTACATAGTGCCAGCGAACGTAGAATGGGTCCCACTGGTCTTACTTTCCGTACCGTACATATCACATCGTCATATCATAGATCGAGGGCTATGGATCTCCAGCATTCATCCACATCATCATTTAAAATGTGCAATGCAACATATTCGTGAATTCTAATGCAAGCAACCTAATTCATCACATGGCATTCATGATGCATGAACATGCTCAAAATTATACGATTAATTTGCTTAAAAACATAAAGGTTTATTCCACTCACCTCTGGATAGCTCTGACCAGACACTGGGGCAACAGACTCACTGCTGGGGTACTTGGTTCCTCGGGTCCGAACCTACACAGGTGGACTCAAATGAGGGACCAAACAAACATGAACATAACTCTAAACTACTCCCCAAAAATCCCCTAAAACATCATGAAATAATCATAGAGAAACATGCAAGAAATGGCTGAACAGGGCACTTTCGGTGGCAGGTTCGGCGGCACCTTCGGCGGCCGAAACTCCCAGACAGAGGCGAAACTCATGCATGTTCGGCGGCATTTTTGGCGGTCGAAACTCCCAGACAGAGACGAAAGTCTCCTTTCGGGGGCAAGCTTCGGCAGCCAAAGGCTGCCTCCACAAGCACGTTCGGCGGCCGAAAGTTCCTTCGGCTGCCGAACCTGGTTTCTCCCAGAATGGCAGAAACTCAGCTCCCTTATGCATTTATGCCTCCAATCTCATCCAAACATGCATAAACCTATTCTACAACACTCATACACAAGCATACAAGTTCCTAGGGGCATCAACTAGCTAAAACCCCATCTATAACACATTCAACATACATTTGCAAGCCACATTGATCAAAATCACATTAAAAACCCATAAGCTCAACATAAGCTACACATGCATTTTCTACCCCATGAACTTGCATAAAACTTGTTTAAAACATAATGTAAGCTAGAGATCGACTCTTACCTCTTGAAGATCGAAAGTGGAGGCGATCTAACTTGGAGTTGGGAGAGATTTGAGTTCTTGAACCTCAAAGCTCCAAAACTTGCTCAAAACTCGGAAATCTTCAAAACAAGATGAAAACTAGTGAAAAACTTGAAAGATCTAGAGGAAAAACATCAAATATCGGTGAGGGGCGGCGGAAAGCTCACCTTGGCCGAAAATGGGGAAAAGCTCGCCCGTTTTCGGCTAAGGGACCCTTTTATAGTGGCTGGCCAGGCCACGTTCGGGGGCCGAATGTGCCTCCGCATGCATGCCATGTTCGGCGGCCGAACTTGAGGTTCGGCGGCCGAACCTGGACTTCCCTCACTTATGCTTTCGGGGGCCTAAAGGCGCTCCCGAAGGCATGCATGTTCGGCGGCCGAACCTGAGTTTTCCTCTAAGGTTGTTTTTGTGCAAAAACTCATTTCCATTTTACTTAAAACCATGAAATACCTTAAAACATTTTATGAAAACATGATTCTACCCTACTAGAGGCCTCCGACATCCGAGATTCCACCGGACGATAGGAATTCCGATACCGGAGTCTAGCCGGGTATTACATTCTCCCCCTCTTAAGAACATTCGTCCCCGAATGTCCCTCAACTAGCACACATAGCAAGGCATAAAGCATAATATACATACATAACACATAAACACATAGAGATCTAACCTTAAAAGAGATGAGGGTACTGCTGGAGCATAGACTCTCGTGTCTCCCAAGTGCATTCCTCCAAATTGTGGTGGTTCCACAAGACTTTCACCATCGGGATTTCCTTGTTCCTTAACTTTCTGATCTGGGTGTCTATGATCCGTACTGGCTGTTCAACATAGGTGAGATCCTCTTGGACCTCCACATCAGGCTCACTAAGAACCTTGCTCGGATCTGACACAAACTTTCTCAACATTGAAACATGGAAAACCGGATGGATTCTTTCCATTGAAGCAGGTAAATCCAGCTTGTACGACACATTCCCAATCTTTTGCAAGATTTCAAAGGGTCCGATGTATCGTGGGGCTAGTTTACCTTTCTTTCCGAAGCGAACCACTCCTTTCATAGGAGACACCTTGAGCAATACCAGATCCCCCTCCTGAAACTCTAACTGCCGTCTGCGGATGTCTGCATAACTCTTCTGTCTGCTTGCAGCAGTCTTGATCCTTTCTCTGATTATGGGTACTACCCTGCTGGTAATCTCTACTAGCTCAGGCCCTGCCAAGGCCTTTTCTCCAACCTCTTCCCAGCAAATAGGTGATCTGCACTTCCTTCCATACAAAGCTTCATATGGAGCCATCCCGATGCTAGCATGATGGCTGTTATTGTAGGCAAACTCCACCAAAGGTAGATGCTGCCTCCAAGAACCGCCAAAGTCCAGCACACACATTCGGAGCATATCCTCTATGGTCTGGATGGTCCTTTCTGATTGTCCGTCCGTCTGTGGATGGAAAGCAGTGCTAAAATCCAACCTAGTACCCATGGCATTCTGCAGACTCCGCCAAAACCTGGAGGTGAACTGGGGCCCTCTATCTGACACTATCGAAACAGGAACCCCATGCAGTCTGACGATCTCATCGACATACACCTGCGCTAACTTGTCCACAGAATAGCCACTCCTGACAGGGATGAAGTGAGCAGATTTGGTGAGTCTGTCCACAATCACCCATATGGAGTCCAATCTGTTGGACGCCGCCGGTAACCCCACTACGAAATCCATAGCTATATTTTCCCATTTCCACTCTGGAATAGGTAGCGGGTTAAGCATTCCAGCCGGCTTCTGATGTTCCAGCTTCACCCTCTGACACACTTCGCAGGCTGACACAAACTGTGCCACTTCTTTCTTCATAGCTGTCCACCAATAAACCTTCTTTAGATCTTGATACATCTTGGTGGCTCCGGGGTGAATGCTGTATCTTGCATTATGAGCCTCTCTCATAATGTCTCCTTTTAGCCCTATGTCATCTGGTACACATAGTCTGCTCCCATAGCGGAGGATCCCCTTGCTGTCGAATCTGAATTCACTATCATT
This sequence comes from Manihot esculenta, assembly GCF_001659605.2. NCBI lineage: Eukaryota > Viridiplantae > Streptophyta > Magnoliopsida > Malpighiales > Euphorbiaceae > Manihot > Manihot esculenta. The sequence continues at coordinate 12,764,937 of NC_035178.2, forward strand.
GCCTGACTAAACAGTCCTGGCAATCGTCACTAACTCCGGGTCCTCATGCTGTTTCTGAGCCACCTGCTCCAGAAACACGGGTGCCACTCTCATCTGGGCCACCAAGGCACCTGTACCAGACAACTCCAACTGTAGACCTTCCTCAACGAGCTTGTAAAACTCCTTCACCACTGGCCTCCTTTCTGCCGATATGTGGGATAAACTGCCGAGTGATTTCCGGCTTAAGGCGTCTGCCACAACATTCGCCTTACCCGGATGGTACTGAATCTTGCAATCATAGTCACTCAGCAGCTCCACCCATCTCCTCTGTCTCAAATTCAAATCTCTTTGACTCAGGATGTACTGCAGGCTTTTATGATCTGTAAAGATCTCACATTTAACCCCATAGAGGTAGTGCCTCCACATCTTGAGTGCAAAGATTACTGCTGCCATCTCCAGGTCATGTGTGGGGTAGTTCAACTCATGCTTCTTCAGCTGCCTAGAAGCATAAGCAATCACCCTCTCGTTCTGCATTAGTACACAACCCAGTCCCACACGGAATGCATCACAAAAGACCGTAAAGTCCTCATCACTGGATGGCAGAGCTAACACTGGTGCTGAAGTCAACCTCTTCTTAAGCTCTTCAAAACTCTCTTCGCACTGGTCGGTCCACAGAAACTTCTGATTCTTCCTGGTTAGTCTGGTTAGAGGAGCTGCTATTTTCGAGAAGTCCTGAACGAACCTCCTGTAGTAACCTGCCAAACCCAAGAAACTCCTGATCTCCGTCACTGAAGTGGGTCTAGGCCAGTTAGCCACAGTTTCTGTCTTCTTGGGGTCCACCTCAATCCCATTCTCTGACACTACATGCCCCAAGAACGAAATGCTCCTCAGCCAGAACTCACACTTAGAGAACTTGGTATACAAGCCATGTTCCCTCAAGGTCTGCAAGACCAACCGCAGATGATGGGCATGCTCCTCTGCATTCCTAGAATACACTAAGATATCATCTATGAAGACAATAACGAAGTGATCCAGGTATTGGCTAAACACTCTGTTCATGAGATCCATGAATGCTGCAGGGGCGTTGGTTAACCCGAACGGCATTACAAGGAACTCAAAATGCCCATATCTGGTCCTGAAAGCTGTCTTTGGCACGTCTTCTTCTCTTATCCTCAGCTGATGGTACCCAGATCTCAAATCTATTTTGGAGAAACAACCCGCTCCGGCTAGCTGGTCGAATAGATCATCGATCCTTGGCAGAGGGTACCTATTCTTGGTAGTGACTTTGTTCAACTGCCTGTAGTCGATACAAAGTCTGAGGGACTCATCCTTCTTCCTTACAAACAAGACTGGAGCACCCCAAGGTGAGGTACTCTGTCGGATGAAGCCCTTTTTTACCAGCTCTTGCAACTGTTCCTTCAACTCCTTCAACTCGGCTGGGGCCATCCTGTAGGGAGGGATAGAGATCGGTCTAGTTCCAGGCACTAACTCTATCTCGAACTCTATCTCCCTAGCAAGTGGTAAACCTGGAAGCTCATCTGGAAAGACATCCTGAAACTCTCTGACAACTGGCACTGAGGCTGGCTCCCTGACCTGACTGTCTAGCTCTCTCACATGAGCTAAGTACCCCTAACATCCCTTCCTAAGCAACCTACGAGCCTGAAGAGCTGATATCAGACCTCTAGGTGTGCCCCTCTTGTCTCCTCTGAAGACGACCTCTGACCCATTCTGATCTCTGAACCTGACTACCTTGTCCCTGCAGTCCAAGGTAGCACCATGGGTAGATAGCCAATCCATCCCTAGAATGACGTCAAAGTCTGTCAAATCTAGAACCACAAGGTCGGCGGAGAGGCATCTTCCCTCAACAAAAACTGGACTGTACTGGCAGACTGACTTTGCCACTGACGGGTCACACTTGGGTCCACTGACCCATAGGGGACACTCTAACCCAGAGACTATCAGACCCAACCTCTCAACGGCTCTCGGAGCAATAAATGAATGAGATGCACCCGGGTCCATTAAAGCATACACATCAGAACACCCAATGACGAGATTACCTGACACCACGGTGTTGGATGTGTTAGCCTCCTGCTGAGTCATGGTGAAGATCCTGGCTGGAGCTGATGGACCTTCACCTCGGGAACCAGAAGAAGAGGCTGCCCCTCTCCCTCTACCTCTGCCGCTGCCCTGAGTTGTGGCTGGAGCTGCTGGCTGTGCCACACTACTAGAAGCTGTCTGCTGGGGCTGGCCCATAAAAGGTGCTCTAGGACACTCCCGAGCTATGTGTCCCTCCTGTCCACATCTGAAACATGTATTAGTCCCAGCTCGACACACTCCCCTGTGCGGCCTTCCACATCTCTGACATTCTGTACCATCTGAGCCTGAGCTCGAGCCACCGCCAAATCCCAGACCGGACTTCAGCTTATTCCAAAACTTATTCTTCTTCGGCTTCTTGGTGGTGTTGTCCCACCTCTTCTTACCTGAGCTCTGAGAAGAGAGACCTGGCCCTCCTCTGCCTGGGGTCTTGACCCCTGAAGACTGGGTCACTGGCTGCTTCACTGACCCCTCAACTATAGCACTCGCCTCCATTCTTCGAGCCATATCCACCACAGTGTGGAAACTTTCCCTCTCAACTGACTGAATCAACGAGGAGTACCTAGAATGCAGCTTCATAACATACCTCTTGGCTTTCTTCGTATCGGAATCTAGAGCTTGCCCTGAAAAAGGCAATAGCTCTAAGAATTTATCCGTGAACTCCTCCACACTCATGTGCTCTGTCTGCCTCAGTTGCTCAAACTCAATCATTTTCAGTTCTCTGGAACTGTCTGGAAAAGCCCATCCCGCGAACTCATTCGCGAATTCCTCCCATGACATACCGTCTAGTCTCGGGTCCACATAACACTTGAACCATTCCCGTGCCTTCTTGCACTTTAAAGTGAACCCTGCCATCTGAATGGCCCTGCTATCATTCGCCCCTAGCTCATCAGTTATTGTCTTCACTACTCTCAGATACTCAAAGGGGTCATCCCCTGACTTGTACTTGGGAGCATCCAGCTTGAGGTAATCTGTCATCTTCACTTTGCTCCCATCGACTGAGCTAGGTTTGGGAGGTTGAGTAACTGGGGCTGCTGGTTCTGTAGGTGGTGGAGGTGGGGGCGCAGCATTCCCCGAGGTGGGGTTTGCCGGGTTAGGATAGAAGGGTGAGGGTGGATAAGCTGGGTACTGTGTATAAGGTGGATAGAAAGGTGGATAAGGCATGTAGGTAGGGTAGGGGTTAAAGCTGGAATAGTCCGATGTACCTCCCATCGGATACCCTGAACCCTGTGGAAAGGGAGAATAATGGGGTGAAAAACCATACCCCGAGGCCTGAACGCCTTCCTGAGACTCCCCTGTCCCTTCTCCCTCCATGCTCACATCCAGGTTCCCATCCCTCCTCTGATCCTCTTCCATAACCTCCCTCACATCTGAAGAACTTCCTCCTCTATCTGTCCCCCTTCTGCTAGCGTCAAAAGACCTTCTAGGGTCCCTTGACACTCTTTCTCTGTTGGCTCTACAAGACATTGCCCTAGGCAATGTAGGAGGACGGGCGCTCGTGCCCTCATCCTCAGGTGGCACTCCAGTCAATCTTGCAGATCGACGGGTTCCTCTCATCATATTTCTGAAAAACAGTACACATCATACAAACATTAGCATCATATGGTTCATGTGGGCACACATGAACCCTCATCACATATACATCATTCATATCATAGCATCAATGCACATGTATATAATCATGGCATTTCACATCATCATACAAGACAGGACTCCACATCCTATCCTAGTGGACATGATCTTCCTATTGTGCTTGACTTTCTAGAACATCTATGAGCCCGACACCCTAGGTCTGATCCTATGAACCTAGGGCTCTGATACCATTCTGTAACGACCCGAAAATCGGACCGCTACCGACGCTAGGATCCGGGTTGGCTTAAGGCCGCCAAGACCCGTAGCAAGCCTGACATTCATCATGAAAACCTGTTTAATCCCATACATGATCAACAACATACATAAATATTTAAAACTTTTCTTTCACTCATAAGCCAAACTCAACCTGAACATACTCATAATCATAATCATGACCCCTCTGTGGGATCTCATCAATGCCCCAATGGGCGATACATCATAAGATGAGTTGGCTTTCATGAACATTATAAAACATTTATGATCATGTAACAAAAGGGATACCTCATACACAATGTCAAGCACAATCTCTAAACCTCAATATCATTACATGACTGAAACTGTACTTTTACATAACATTAATACATTTATCATGTCCACACTATCTATTACATATACCAGACTTCATTACTCTTGTAAACCTCCTGGTCTACCCTGTACCTGCAATCCTGGGGAAATGGGAGAGGGGTGAGCTACTAGAGCCCAGTGAGCAGAATAATAAAACATTTAAAAACATATGATATCATGGAATGCATCACATCACAGCTAATCACATCAAGGATGAACCTGTCACCAATAGCCCTCAACATGGTCCAACTGTGCCAGAACGTAAAATGGGTCTTGGTCTTTCCCTTACATAGCATAACATAACATGGTCCAACTGTGCCAGAACGTAGAATGGGTCCTGGTCTTTCTCTTACATAGTGCCAGCGAACGTAGAATGGGTCCCACTGGTCTTACTTTCCGTATCGTACATATCACATCGTCATATCATAGATCGAAGGCTATGGATCATCCAGCATTCATCCACATCATCATTTAAAATGTGCAATGCAACATATTCGTGAATTCTAATGCAAGCAACCTAATTCATCACATGGCATTCATGATGCATGAACATGCTCAAAATTATACGATTAATTTGCTTAAAAACATAAAGGTTTATTCCACTCACCTCTGGATAGCTCTGACCAGACACTGGGGCAACAGACTCACTGCTGGGGTCCTCAGTTCCTCGGGTCCGAACCTATACAGGTGGACTCAAATGAGGGACCAAACAAACATGAACATAACTCTAAACTACTCCCCAAAAACCCCCTAAAACATCATGAAATAATCATAGAGAAACATGCAAGAAATGGCTGAACAGGGCACTTTCGGCGGCAGGTTCGGCGGCCGAAAGTCCCTCCAGAGCCGAAAGTCAGGCAAGTTCGGCGGCACCTTCGGCGGCCGAAACTCCCAGACAGAGACGAAAGTCTCCTTTCGGGGGCAAGCTTCGGCAGCCGAAGGCTGCCTCCACAAGCACGTTCGACGGCCGAAAGTTCCTTCGGCTGCCGAACCTGGTTTCTCCCAGAATGGCAGAAACTCAGCTCCCTTATGCATTTATGCCTCCAATCTCATCCAAACATGCATAAACCTATTCTACAACACTCATACACAAGTATACAAGTTCCTAGGGGCATCAACTAGCTAAAACCCCATCTATAACACATTCAACATGCATTTGCAAGCCACATTGATCAAAATCACATCAAAAACCCATAAGCTCAACATAAGCTACACATGCATTTTCTACCCCATGAACTTGCATAAAACTTGTTTAAAACATAATGTAAGCTAGAGATCGACTCTTACCTCTTGAAGATCGAGGGTGGAGGCGATCTAACTTGGAGTTAGGAGAGATTTGAGTTCTTGAACCTCAAAGCTCCAAAACTTGCTCAAAACTCGGAAATCTTCAAAACAAGATGAAAACTAGTGAAAAACTTGAAAGATCTAGAGGAAAAACATCAAATATCGGTGAGGGGCGGCGGAAAGCTCACCTTGGCCGAAAATGGGGAAAAGCTCGCCCGTTTTCGGCTAAGGGACCCTTTTATAGTGGCTGGCCAAGCCACGTTCGGGGGCCGAATGTGCCTCCGCATGCATGCCATGTTCGGCGGCCGAACTTGAGGTTCGGCGGCCGAACCTGGACTTCCCTCACTTATGCTTTCGGGGGCCTAAAGGTGCTCCCGAAGGCATGCATGTTCGGCGGCCGAACTTGAGGTTCGGCGGCCGAACCTGAGTTTTCCTCCAAGGTTGTTTTTGTGCAAAAACTCATTTCCATTTTACTTAAAACCATGAAATACCTTAAAACATTTTATGAAAACATGATTCTACCCTACTAGAGGCCTCTGACATCCGAGATTCCACCGGACGGTAGGAATTCCAATACCGGAGTCTAACCGGGTATTACAGTATATAGGATGGGCACCAGGGCCTTCTTCTATGCCTTTTCAATCATTTACTCCAACTCCTTGCAATTATGATCAGATTAGAGGGGAAGGCATGGCTAGCACGTCGTTCGACTTCTTCTCCCTTTCGCAACCACATATTACATCAGAGTCTGTTTTTTCAGCACTTCCTCGACAATTACTGGATGATCCCTCAAACCGACTTAGCTTGTTTTTTTTTTTTCAGATTTTCTTGAGTTATTTTCTACAACCCCTTATTCAGGGGATTTCGGCTTTGCAACTCAGGATCCAATTGTTAGGGAGAGTTTAAGACATCGATCTCAACCTCCTCATTTAAATCTATCTATGGCAAACGATGATGTTGAAAATTCTCAAGAGGCTCAATAGGAGCCATCATTTGACGGGCGTCGGTATAACAAAGGCGCCCTAATAAGAGGAGACCACGACATTATAGTACGGGCGGTCATTTACATGGTCATCATTAGACATTATTAAGAATATTATGTGAATTTTGTATAATTGTATTTAATTGTTATTAACATCATTCTTATTTTTTAAATTAAATTTGTTTATATCATTATTTTTCACTATTATTTATTGATTATAAATTATTAACTTCACCTAAACATCAATAAAAAATTTATAAATTTTTTATAAATTTTAATTTTAATATATACAAATGACACATAATATTAATTTATTACTAATAATATATTAAAATTTGTAAGATTTTAGTAAATTTTGTATTCAATAAAAATTACATATATTTAAATAATAATTATATATAATATATTTAAATTATAATTATATATAATATATTTTAATTTTTTTTAGAATTGCCGGAGAGGGAAGCGCCAGACATCCTTTTCGACTGCCATCTGGCAGCCCAATCCCAAATCCACAAATATTTCTATTAAAAATCCCACCCCTAATTTGGCAGAAAACCCATGTTTTTTATGTTCTTCATGATGAACTATAGTTTCCAAAGTCATTCAAAGAACCTGAAAGATTTTTTTGCTATAAATGAAAAAGCAAAATGGAATGGAGAACCCCAACAAGGGGCAGAGGGTATTTAAAGAATCCAAGAACCAACAACTCAATGGCGGCTTCTTTAGGTGAGAAGTGAATCAATTATAGATGTTCTTGCAGTCCTTCAACTTTGGTAACCAATAATCAGTCCCCATTCAGAGTTTTGACGAATATGATGAAGTCCGAAATACCTAAGACAACTTTTAGAACTCGTATTGGGCATTATGAGTTTCTCGTTATACTTTTTTGGTTAACTAATACTCCCGCTGCTTTTATGAATATCATGAATAGGGTGTTCAAGCCCTACTCATTATATTTATTGATGACATCTTAGTATAGTCCCATAGCAAGGAAGAGCATGAGATGCATTTACGGATAGTACTTCAAATTTTGAGGAATAAGCAACTGTATGCTAAATTGAGTAAATGTGAGTTCTGGCTTGATCGGGTAGTTTTCTTAAGACATGTTATGTAACGCCCCGGAAATCCGGACCGCTACCGGCGCTAGGATCCAGATCGGCGTAAGGCCGCCGGGACCCGTAGCAAGCCTAACATACATCCTGTTTACCTGTTTAATCCCATACATGATCAACAAACATACGTAAGAATTAAAAACTTTTCTTTTTCTTCATACACCAAACTCAACCTGTGCATGCACTGTATTCATCATATACATAAATATTAATCCCTCTGTGGGATGTCATCAAAGCCTCAATGGCAATATATATTCTGTGTTGAGTTGGTTCACATATACATCATAAAATAAGATCATGTACGTACCAAGGGATTAACATCTACTATGGTCAAGCACAACTCTATCCTCAATAACATAGTTACATAAACATAACCGTTCAAACTTTACATTACATTCTTATCATTGTCATGTCCACATACTCTAGCTATTACATACATATGACTTTTCTCTTCTTTTCTTCTCTATCAATCCCGTACCTGCAAACCTGGGGGTTAGGGGAGAGGGGTGAGCTAAAAGCCCAGTGAGCAGAAACTAAAAACATTATATTAAAGTTCATGCTTTCATGAGATGCATCATAACACAGACAATTCACATCAAGGGTGAACCCGTCACCAATTAGTCCCAGCATAGTCTCGTGCCAGGCCGTAGCATGGGGTCCTGGTCTTCCTGTCATAACATGCATAAAGTCTCGTGCCAGGCCGTAGCATGGGGTCCTGGTCTTCCTGTCATATCATATATTAAGCCTCGTGCCAGGCCGTAGCATGGGGTCCTGGTCTTCCTGTCATAACATACATTAAGTCTCATGGACTAATTGGATCATACAGCATTCACCCACGACCACAAAGGAAAATGCAATGCAACATATTCGTGAACTAATGCAATCAGCCTATTACATATCATCATGATGCGTGAAGCATGCTCAAAACATTCAGTTATTTGATTTAAAACATTAAGCTTGTTTCCACTCACCTCTGGCTAGCTCTGACCAGACACTGAAGCAGCTCACTCACTGCTGGGGTCCTCGGTTCCTCGGGTCCGAACCTACACAGGTGGACTCCAATGAGGGACCAAACATATATAAACATAACTCTAATATATCCCCCAAAAACCCCCTAAAACATCATGAAAACATCACAGAAAATATGCATGAAATGGCTGAACAGGGCACCTTCGGCGGCACCTTCGGCGGCCGAAAGTCCTGGACAGAGACGAAACTCAGCTAGGTTCGGCGGCACCTTCGGCGGCCGAAAGTGCCAGACAGAGATGAAAGTCTCTTTTCGGGGGCACCTTCGGCAGCCGAAAGCTGCCTCCACAAGAGGGGTTCGGCGGCCGAAACTCCCTTCGGCTGCCGAACCTGGTTTCTGCCAAATGGCAGAAACTTGGTTCAAATGAACCTCCTGCCTCCCAAAACCATAAATCATGCATATTTCTCAACCAAAACACACATACAAGTTCCTAGGGGTCTCAAACATGCATATACCCCATCTACCACACTTCAAACATACACAAACAAGCTACATTGCTCAAAATCACAACTTAAACCCATAAACCTACACATGAACTAAACATGCCTTTAATCCCCAAAGATCTTCATAAAACTTGTGTTAAGCATAAAAAGAGTTCAAGATCGACCCTTACCTCTTGAAGATCGAGAGTAGAGGCGATCTAACTTGGAGTTGGGAGAAATCTAGCTCCTTGGGCCTCCAAGCTCAAAACTTGTTCAAAACTCAGAAATCTTCAAAACAAAGTTATAAACTTGTTAAAACCATGAAAGATCTAGAGGAAACACTCAAGATCGAGGGAGGAACGGTGGAGACTCACCTTGGCCGACAATGGGAGAGAAAAAGCTCGCCCGTGCGGACCAAGGGGACCCTTTTATAGTGGCTGGCCAGGCCACGTTCGGGGGCCGAATGTGCCTCCGCATCCATGCAATGTTCGGCGGCCGAAAGTGAGTTTCGGCGGCCGAACCTGGGTTTTCCTCAAAAGATTTTTCATGCAAAAACTCAATTAATTCCATACTTAAAAACATTAAAAACATGAAAACATTTTATAAAAACATGCTTTCACCCCTTCTAGAGATTTCCGACAACCGAATTCCACCGGACGGTAGGAATTCCGATACCGGAGTCTAGCCGGGTATTACATTCTCCCCCCCTTAAGAACATTCGTCCCCGAATGTTCCTCAACTAATACATGCATATCATAAACATAACATACACACATATAGCACATGGAACACATCTCAACTAACCTTAGAAGAGGTGGGGGTACTGCTGGAGCATGGACTCCCGGGTCTCCCAAGTGCATTCTTCCAAATTGTGGTGGTTCCAAAGGACTTTCACCATCGGGATTTCCTTGTTCCTCAACTTTCTGATCTGAGTGTCAAGAATCCGCACTGGCTGTTCAACATAAGTGAGATCCTCTTGGATCTCCACATCAGGTTCGCTAAGAACCTTGCCCGGATCTGACACGAACTTCCTCAACATGGAAACATGGAAAACCGGATGGATTCTCTCCATAGAAGCAGGCAAGTCCAGCTTGTACGATACATTCCCAACTTTTTGCAAGACCTCAAAGGGTCCGATGTACCGTGGAGCTAGCTTACCCTTCTTACCAAACCGAACCACCCCTTTCATTGGAGACACCTTGAGCAATACTAGATCCCCCTCCTGAAACTCTACCTGTTTCCTGCGGATGTCTGCATAACTTTTCTGCCTGCTGGTGGCAGTCTTTATCCTTTCTCTGATCATGGGCACCACCCTGCTGGTGATCTCTACAAGCTCAGGCCCTGCTAAGGACCTCTCTCCTACCTCTTCCCAGCAAACGGGTGACCTGCACTTCCTCCCATACAAAGCTTCATATGGAGCCATCCCTATGCTAGCATGATAGCTGTTATTGTAGGCAAACTCCACCAAAGGTAGATGTTGCTTCCAAGAACCGCCAAAATCTAGCACACACATTCTGAGCATATCTTCTATGGTCTGGATGGTCCTCTCTGACTGTCCATCAGTCTGGGGATGGAAGGCAGTACTGAAATCTAACCTGGTACCCATAGCACTCTGCAGACTCCGCCAAAACCTGGAGGTGAACTGGGGCCCTCTATCTGACACTATAGATACCAGGACCCCATGTAACCTGACAACTTCATCCACATAAACCTGCGCTAACTTATCCACAGAGTAGTTGCTCCTAACAGGAATGAAGTGAGCAGATTTGGTGAGTCTGTCCACAATCACCCATATGGAGTCTAGTCTGTTGGATGTTGCCGGTAACCCCACTACAAAATCCATGGCGATATTCTCCCATTTCCACTCTGGAATCGGTAGCGGGTTAAGCATTCCAGCCGGCTTCTGATGTTCCAGCTTCACCCTCTGACATATTTCGCAGGCTGACACAAACTGTGCCACTTCTCTCTTCATAGCTGGCCACCAATAAACCTTCTTTAGATCTTGATACATCTTGGTGGCTCCAGGGTGAATGCTGTATCTTGCATTATGAGCCTCTCTCATAATGTCTCCTTTAAGCCCGATGTCATCTGGTACACATAGTCTGTTCCCATAGCGGAGGATCCCCTTATCATCGAATCTGAACTCACTGTTTTTGCCTGACTGAACAGTCCTGGCAATCTTCACTAACTCTGGGTCCTCGTGCTGTTTCTGAGCCACCTGCTCCAGAAACATGGGTGTTACTTTCATCTGTGCAATCAAAGCACCTGTACCAGACAACTCCATCTGTAAACCTTCCTCAATGAGCTTATAAAATTCCTTCACCACCGGTCTCCTCTCTGCCGTGATGTGGGATAGACTGCCAAGTGATTTCCGGCTTAAGGCATCAGCTACTACATTAGCCTTACCCGGATGGTACTGTATCTTACAATCATAGTCACTGAGCAGTTCTACCCATCTCCTCTGCCTCAAGTTCAAATCTCTCTGACTCAAGATGTGCTGCAGGCTCTTATGATCTGTGAAGATCTCACATTTTACCCCATAGAGGTAATGCCTCCACATCTTGAGGGCAAAGATAACCGCTGCCATCTCCAGATCGTGTGTGGGGTAATTCATCTCATGCCTCTTTAGCTGTCTAGAAGCATAAGCGATCACCCTACCATTCTGCATCAACACACAACCCAAGCCTACTCTGGATGCATCACAAAACACTGTGAAGTCCTCATTGCTAGTTGGCAGAGCTAACACTGGTGCTGAAGTCAACCTCTTCTTGAGCTCCTCAAAGCTTTCTTCACATCGATCGGTCCACTCGAACCTCTGATTCTTTCTGGTCAATCTGGTTAAAGGAGCTGCAATCTTGGAGAAGTCCTGTACGAACCTCCTGTAATAACCAGCCAAACCCAAGAAACTTCTGATCTCTGTCACTGAGGTGGGTCTGGGCCAGTTAGTCACAGCCTCTACTTTCTTGGGGTCTACCTCTATTCCATTCTCTGACACTATATGCCCCAAGAATGATATGCTCCTTAACCAGAACTCACACTTGGAGAACTTGGCATACAAGCCATGTTCCCTCAAGGTCTGTAATACAATCCTCAGATGATGGGCATGCTCCTCTGCATTCCTGGAATACACTAGGATATCATCTATGAAGACAATAACGAAGTGATCCAGGTATGGTCTGAATACTCTGTTCATGAGGTCCATGAATGCTGCAGGGGCGTTAGTTAACCCAAACGGCATTACAAGGAACTCATAGTGCCCATATCTGGTCCTGAAAGCTGTCTTTGGTATGTCTTCTTCCCTTATCCTCAGCTGATGGTACCCAGATCTCAGATCTATTTTGGAGAAACAACCCGCTCCTGCTAGTTGGTCGAATAGATCGTCGATCCTTGGCAATGGGTACTTATTCTTGATGGTGACTTTGTTCAACTGCCTGTAGTCGATACAAAGCCTGAGGGATCCATCCTTTTTCTTCACAAAGAGTACTGGAGCACCCCAAGGTGAGGTACTCGGTCGGATGAAACCCTTGTCTACCAGTTCCTGCAACTGTTCTTTTAGCTCTTTCATCTCGGCTGGTGCCATCCTGTAGGGAGGGATAGAGATAGGCCTAGTTCCAGGCATCAGCTCTATTTCAAACTCTATCTCCCTTGCAGGTGGTAGTCCTGGAAGCTCGTCTGGGAAAACATCTAAAAACTCATTGACCACTGGCACTGAGGCGGGCTCTCTAACCTGACTGTCTAGTTCCCTCACATGAGCCAAAAACCCCTGACATCCCCTCCTAAGCAACCTACGAGCCTGAAGAGCTGATATCAGACCTCTAGGTGTACCCCTCTTGTCTCCTCTGAAGACGACCTCTGACCCATCCTGACATCTGAACTTAACTACCTTGTCCCTGCAGTCCAAGGTAGCACCATGGGTAGATAGCCAATCCATCCCTAGAATGACGTCAAAGTCTGTCAAATCTAGAACCACAAGGTCGGCGGACAAGCATCTTCCCTCTATAAAAACTGGACTACACTGGCAGACTGCCTCTGCCACTGACGGGTCACACTTGGGTCCACTGACCCATAGGGGACACTCTAACCCAGAGACCATCAACCCTAACCTCTGAACGGCTCTCGGTGCAATAAAAGAATGAGATGCACCCGGGTCCATTAATGCATACACATCAGAACACCCAATGATGAGATTACCTGACACCACGGTGTTGGATGTGTTAGCCTCCTGCTGCGTCATGGTGAAGATCCTGGCTGGAGCTGACGGACCCTCACCTCTGAACCCTGCTGAAGAAGAGGCTGACCCTCTCCCTCTGCCTCTGCCACTGGCCTGTGTAGCAGCTGGAGCTACTGGCTGTGCCACACTTCCTGAAGCTGTCTGCTGTGTCTGTGCCATAGGAACTGCTTTAGGACATTGCCATGACATATGCCCCTCTTGCCCACATCTGTAGCAGGTCGTCGTCCCATACCGGCATAAACCCCTGTGTGGCCTACCACACTTCGCACAAGCCGCATTATCTGCCCCAGAACTAGAACCACTGCCAAATCCCAGACTAGACTTGACCTTGTTCCAGAACTTATTCTTCTTACCCTTGGGCTTACCCCATCTCTTACTGCCTGAAGCTGCTGCACTCAAGGTAGAGGGATCTAACCTTCCCCCACCCGGAGTTTTAGAACCAGAAGCTTGTGCCACTGTCTGTTTGACTGTCCCCTGAACGATGGCACTAGCCTCCATTCTCCTAGCCATGTCTGCTATGGCGTGAAAACTCTCTCTATCTGCTGACTGTACCAAGGAGGAATACCTGGGATGGAGCTTCATGATATACCTCCTCGACTTCTTCTGGTCTGTGCTAAGATCTTGCCCAGCAAATGGCAGCAACTCCATAAACCTGTCAGTATATTCGTCTATACTCATGTCATCAGTTTGCCTCAACTGCTCGAATTCTATCATCTTCAATTCCCTTGAACTATCAGGGAAGGCCCATCCTGCAAATTCATTAGCGAACTCCTCCCATGATAAGCTATCCACCCTCGGCTTCACATAGTTTTTGAACCACTCACGGGCCTTTTTGCATTTCAAGGTGAAACCAGCCATCTGAATGGCTCTACTATCATCGGCCCCAATCTCCTCTGTGATCATCTTGACCTTCTCCAAATATACAAACGGGTCATCACCTGACTCAAACTGGGGAGCACCCAACTTCATGTAATCTGTCATTTTAGCCTTACTTCCCCCAGATGAGCTAGGTTGGGGTATCTGGGTATCTGGGACGGTAGGTGCTGGTGGTGGAGGAGGTACAGCATCCCCTGGGGTAGGGTTTGCTGGATTTGGATGGTATGGTGGAGGTGGGTACATTGGGTACTGTGGATATGGTGGGTAGTATGGTGGGTATGGCATCTGTGTGGAGTAAGGGTTAAAACTAGGGTAATCCGATGTACCTCCCATCGAATACCCGGGATTTTGGACTCTGTAACGCCCAAACTGCCATCCCTCCTTTGATCAACATCCATCTGATCCCCCATATCCTCTGACATACCTCCCTGTACTGTTCCTCTGACTGATCTGCTTCTTCCCAGATCTAAAGACCTTCTAGGGTCTCTCACTGCTCGGTCCCTGTTGGACCTACTTGACATTGCCCTAGGCAATGTTGAAGGACGGGCATCAGTGCCCTCGTCCTGAGGTGGCATTCCAGTCAATCGCGCAGATCGACGGGTTCCTCTCATCCTGTTTTCTGAGAAACAGTAAACATCACATATACATTAGCATCTTATGGTTCATGTGGGCACACATGAACCCTCATCACATACATATCACATCATTTATGCACATGCATTTTATCATGGCATATCACATCATCATAGCAAGACAGGACTCTACATCCTATCCTAGTGGACATGATTTTTGCCTATTGTGCTTGACCTTCTATAACTTCTATGAGCCCGACACTCTAGGTCCGATCATATGAACCTAGGGCTCTGATACCACTCTGTAACGCCCCGGAAATCCGGACCGCTACCGGCGCTAGGATCCAGATCGGCGTAAGGCCGCCGGGACCCGTAGCAAGCCTAACATACATCCTGTTTACCTGTTTAATCCCATACATGATCAACAAACATACGTAAGAATTAAAAACTTTTCTTTTTCTTCATACACCAAACTCAACCTGTGCATGCACTGTATTCATCATATACATAAACATTAATCCCTCTGTGGGATGTCATCAAAGCCTCAATGGCAATATATATTCTGTGTTGAGTTGGTTCACATATACATCATAAAATAAGATCATGTACGTACCAAGGGATTAACATCTACTATGGTCAAGCACAACTCTATCCTCAATAACATAGTTACATAAACATAACCGTTCAAACTTTACATTACATTCTTATCATTGTCATGTCCACATACTCTAGCTATTACATACATATGACTTTTCTCTTCTTTTCTTCTCTATCAATCCCGTACCTGCAAACCTGGGGGTTAGGGGAGAGGGGTGAGCTAAAAGCCCAGTGAGCAGAAACTAAAAACATTATATTAAAGTTCATGCTTTCATGAGATGCATCATAACACAGACAATTCACATCAAGGGTGAACCCGTCACCAATTAGT
This sequence comes from Manihot esculenta, assembly GCF_001659605.2. Classification (NCBI taxonomy): domain Eukaryota; kingdom Viridiplantae; phylum Streptophyta; class Magnoliopsida; order Malpighiales; family Euphorbiaceae; genus Manihot; species Manihot esculenta. The sequence continues at coordinate 12,780,643 of NC_035178.2, forward strand.
CCCAGCATAGTCTCGTGCCAGGCCGTAGCATGGGGTCCTGGTCTTCCTGTCATAACATGCATAAAGTCTCGTGCCAGGCCGTAGCATGGGGTCCTGGTCTTCCTGTCATATCATATATTAAGCCTCGTGCCAGGCCGTAGCATGGGGTCCTGGTCTTCCTGTCATAACATACATTAAGTCTCATGGACTAATTGGATCATACAGCATTCACCCACGACCACAAAGGAAAATGCAATGCAACATATTCGTGAACTAATGCAATCAGCCTATTACATATCATCATGATGCGTGAAGCATGCTCAAAACATTCAGTTATTTGATTTAAAACATTAAGCTTGTTTCCACTCACCTCTGGCTAGCTCTGACCAGACACTGAAGCAGCTCACTCGCTGCTGGGGTCCTCGGTTCCTCGGGTCCGAACCTACACAGGTGGACTCTAATGAGGGACCAAACATATATAAACATAACTCTAATATATCCCCCAAAAACCCCCTAAAACATCATGAAAACATCACAGAAAATATGCATGAAATGGCTGAACAGGGCACCTTCGGCGGCACCTTCGGCGGCCGAAAGTCCTGGACAGAGACGAAACTCAGCTAGGTTCGGCGGCACCTTCGGCGGCCGAAAGTGCCAGACAGAGACGAAAGTCTCTTTTCGGGGGCACCTTCGGCAGCCGAAAGCTGCCTCCACAAGAGGGGTTCGGCGGCCGAAACTCCCTTCGGCTGCCGAACCTGGTTTCTGCCAAATGGCAGAAACTTGGTTCAAATGAACCTCCTGCCTCCCAAAACCATAAATCATGCATATTTCTCAACCAAAACACACATACAAGTTCCTAGGGGTCTCAAACATGCATATACCCCATCTACCACACTTCAAACATACACAAACAAGCTACATTGCTCAAAATCACAACTTAAACCCATAAACCTACACATGAACTAAACATGCCTTTAATCCCCAAAGATCTTCATAAAACTTGTGTTAAGCATAAAAAGAGTTCAAGATCGACCCTTACCTCTTGAAGATCGAGAGTAGAGGCGATCTAACTTGGAGTTGGGAGAAATCTAGCTCCTTGGGCCTCCAAGCTCAAAACTTGTTCAAAACTCAGAAATCTTCAAAACAAAGTTATAAACTTGTTAAAACCATGAAAGATCTAGAGGAAACACTCAAGATCGAGGGAGGAACGGTGGAGACTCACCTTGGCCGACAATGGGAGAGAAAAAGCTCGCCCGTGCGGACCAAGGGGACCCTTTTATAGTGGCTGGCCAGGCCACGTTCGGGGGCCGAATGTGCCTCCGCATCCATGCAATGTTCGGCGGCCGAAAGTGAGTTTCGGCGGCCGAACCTGGGTTTTCCTCAAAAGATTTTTCATGCAAAAACTCAATTAATTCCATACTTAAAAACATTAAAAACATGAAAACATTTTATAAAAACATGCTTTCACCCCTTCTAGAGATTTCCGACAACCGAATTCCACCGGACGGTAGGAATTCCGATACCGGAGTCTAGCCGGGTATTACATGTTATCTCAGCAGATGGATTTTCGGTTGATCCTAAGAAGATTGAAGCAGTAGTCAATTGGGACCCTCCAACTAATGTTACAGAGGTTAGAAGTTTTCATGGCTTAGTAGGGTATTATCGCCGCTTTGTTCAGGATTTCTCCATCATTATAGCACCATTGACTAAACTCCTTCGAAAGAATGCAAAGTTTGAATGGATAGATTAATGTCAAAAGATTTTTGAGAAGCTTAAAACATATCTTACATCAACTCCAGTCCTTATCTTACCCTCAATTACAAGTGGATTTGTGGTGTACAGTGATGCATCTCGCAAGGGTTTAGGTTGTGTACTTATGCAACATAGGAAGGTGATAGCTTATGCTTCTAGACAACTTAGACCACATGAATTAAATTATCCCACCTATGACCTAGAATTAGTTGCAGTTGTGTTTGCATTAAAGACATGAAGGCATTATCTTTATGGCGAGACTTGCCAGATTTTTACAGATCACAAGAGTTTGAAGTATCTTCTGACACAGAAGGAGTTGAATTTAAGGCAGAGATGGTGGATTGAGTTACTTAAGGACTGCGACTGTACCATTGAATATCATTCAGGCAAAGCTAATGTAGTAGCTAATGCCCTTAGTCGTTAGTCCTTTGTAATTTAGCTTATCTCAAAATAGTATGGCTTCCCTTGTTACTAGATATCAGATCCTTAAGGATAGAACTAGCAATGGATGATGCAGGAGCGTTATTGGCAACTCTCAAAGTTCGACCAATTTTGATAGAAAAAGTCAGAGAAGTCCAAAATCAAGATAAGCAGTTGAGTAAGATCAGTAATGAAGTAAGAGATGGCACCCATACCGACTTTTCCCTAAGGAAGGATAGGACTTTAATGTTTAGTGATAAATTATGTGTACCCAAAGGAAAGCTTGAAGAGAGAAATTATGGAGGAAGTCCATTGTTTTGCTTACTCTATGCATCCGGATAGTACAAAAATGTATAGAAATCTTAAGGAAAATTATTGGTGGCCAGGCATAAAGAAAGAAATAGCTGACTTTGTGTCCACATGCTTAGTATGTGAACAGATTAAAGCAAAATATCAACATTCAACAGGAAAGCTGCAACCGCTCTCTATTCCAGAATGGAAGTAGGAACACATTATTATGGATTTTATTTATGGGTTGCCTCATACTTCGTGTGAACATAATGCAGTATGGGTGATAATTGATAGATTAACCAAGTCAACACACTTTTTGCCTATCAGGATAGATTATTCTTTAGACAAATTAGCAGAGATCTATGTCAATGAGATTGTGCAGATCTGAAGAGAAGGGATATTGAATATAATGTTAGTGACAAGATATTTCTAAAGATCTCTCCTTAGAAAGGGATTGTACATTTTGATAAACGTGGAAAATTGAGTCCACAATTCATAGGACCATATGAGATTTTAAAGAAAATTGGATCAGTTGCTTATCGTTTAGCAATACCTCCAAAGCTATCACAGATTCATGATATCTTTCATGTATGTATGTTAAGGAGATACTGAAGTGATCCTTCCCACATCCTCTAGAAACGACCTATCGAGTTGGGAAAAGATTTAACATATGAAGAAGAGCCGCTAGAGATCATTGACAAAAGAAGAGAATGTTCTAAGGGGCAAGATAATACCCGTAGTTAAAGTTCGATGGAGTAACCACTCTACTAAAGAAGCTATTTGGGAAAAAGACGAGAATATGTGAATTCAATTTCCACATTTATTCCATTCACCAGGTATATAAAATTTCGAGAACAAATTTTTTTTAGGAGAGAATAATTACACTCGACCCATTAAAAAAACCTATAAACTTATATATAAAAAAATTATTAAAATAAAATTTAAAAAATAATAAATAAATAAAATTAATAAAATTAAAAAAAATAAAACATTAAAAGCTCTGGTTTAGGAAGGGTCCCGAAACCAGAGCATTCATCATCTTCTTTAAGATGAAGAAAACAGAGCAAGCTCTGTTATTTAAAAAAAAAAAATTCCTTTTTTAATCCAAATCTTCTCTTTCTCAACCCAATCAATCCATAAATTTTCAAAAATTCTCAGCTAGATCCTTTTTTAAACCAATATCATAAACGGAAATTTAATAATTTTTTTCAGAAACGCCAATATTTGGATATGTGTGTTTTATCCCTTTTATTCAGATTATTACGATATAATTTATTTTCTCTACCATTAAATATTGATTTTTGTTATTTGAGAATTAAAATGAGATGAGTTTTAGTTAGATCAATTAACGAGATTATTTTTTTATTTATTGATGATTTTCATAAGTTGATCCAAATAATATTAATAGTTTATTGTGTATTTTTATTAAGTCTGTATAATTTTGGAAGATCTAGTTATATAAGAATATTGCTGAATTTTTCTTAAAAATATATATATATAATATAAATATATTCAAAATTCGCATTTCACGTTTTATATTTTCATCCTAAAATATTTATTTATCACTTAATATGTTATTTTTTCTCTTAATTTTAGGAGATAACCTAGCATCCAGTATAGATAATAGGAGTGTTTCTGCGATCTAAACATATTTTGTCCTCAGTACAGGTGAGTGGATACTTTTCTTAAATATATATTTATATATATACTATTTTATTTATCTAAAATGAAAATGGATAAAATAAATTCGTATTTATTGAATGAATGAAAATTGAATTTAAAGCACAACTGAATAAATACCCGATTATACTATGTATATGCACCGAACAGATAACACCTGATAATAGGTGATTTATTTTAAGCTTATCATATATTTATATTATTTTTGGGATAGCGCTTGATATATACACAGTCTTTGAAGCGTATGTCAGGTGGTCACTCTCTAGGGTAGCTCTGCAAATGTGTATGACCAGTATTTTATTATTTTTTGGGTCCATATTGTTATCATAGAGCCTAAAATGACAGCATTGCTCTCATACTATTATTATTTTGTTTTATCGGATTTGAAATGCTAACATTATCTGCAGACAACATGTTATTAGTCTATGCGAATTTTATTTATCATATTTATAATTTTTAGATTCATTATCTAGCAATGATATCTTAGCAATTTATATTCAGTTTAATTTATGTTAATTGAATTAAATTATATTTATTCAGCTGACCTATTTTAGCTAAATATGGAATACTATTAAATCCCAAAATTTTATCTTTTCTCATTTATTATTTATTTATCTGCTTATCAAGTAAATTGTACTCACTCTTTATACTTTTAATATTATAGATCCTTTTTGGTGATTCACTTTTAGCTGTCTACATCTTTTAATTTTATTTTTTATTTTCATTTTGTTGGTCAGAATCTAGGAGATCGAACCAATCCTAAATTCTTTATAACTTTTTATAATTTTAAAAAATAATATATAAATTATGCTGGATATATTTTATTTAATACAAATGTATTGTGAATTGACTAGATTAGCTATAAATCTTTTTTTTATATTTTAATATTTTAAAATTATAACAACTTTTATTTATATATATATATATATATAACAACTTATAAATATTCATATATATATATATAATTCTATCAATCTTTTTCTAATCATATCCATCTCTAAAATTAACAATTTGAGTCTCCAAATTCCATATAGTTTGCAAATCTAATTCCAACTTTATCCGCTCCTATCTCATTTGCTACGGCTTCAACTATTTCCAAAGCGAAACGGCAGCGGCTCTCCAGAGATCCACCGTACTGATCCGTACGGTCATTCACCTAATCTTTCATGAACTGATCAATTAAGTAACCATTTATTGATTAATAATAACTAATTATCGTATTAAATTTTTATTTATATCTAAATATTTTCAAATTTACACTGTAAAACTTCATTTGCAAAAAAAAAAAAAAAAGCAATTATTTAAAATAATTTTGATACATTAATCATCTAAATGACCATTATTTCAAAAAACAGTTATTACAACACAAATATTTTCTACATGAAAGAGGAATTTATTTTCCCAAACACATCCTTCCATCATCCATCAAAAAGAAGAATCTCTTGATGGAAGAGAAGGATTGAACAAATATAAGTAGCACTGCTCCTGCAAGAAACTTGATTAATTCACTCTTCAAGAAATGGGTAATCAGTATAACCAATTACAGGATCAGAAGTATAGAATGTTTCTCTGTTGTACTTGTTGAGAGGAGCATTTAGCTCAAATCTCCTTGGTAAATCAGGATTTGCTAGGAAAATACGACCATAAACAACAAGATCTGCCCGATTTTCAGCTATAGCTTGATTTCCATCTTCCCTGTCATAACCTCCTGCAACAAGAAAAGTTCCTTTGAAAGCCTTTCTCATAGGCAGAAGACTCTCTGAACATTCAGATTTTTCTCCTACTATTTTCATTCTTGGCTCAACCATGTGGCAGTAAAGAATTCCATATTTATTCAAGGAATCAGCCATGTAGAGTCCCAAAGCATGAGGATTTGAGTCTCCAGATTCCATATAGTTTGCAAATGGAGATAATCTAATACCAACTTTATCTGCTCCTATCTCATTGGCTACAGCTTCAACTATTTCCAGAGCAAATCGGCAGCGGTTCTCCAGAGAACCACCATATTGATCTGTGCGATCATTCACCTGATCTTTCATAAACTGATCAATTAGGTAACCATGAGCACCATGGATCTCAACTCCATCAAACCCTGCAAGGCAAATAACAAGATAATAAAAGCAACAGAGTAGAGCATTAGAATTGGTTACTAGTTCAAATGCTCCTTAACTTCTAAATTTGAAGAACAATGAAAGGCCATGAATCACATTTGTCACTATTGAGATCATACGAAACAGCAGATGAGTATTTCATTGATCAGTGATTAATTCAATAACTCTAAAACATTAACCCTTAAGCAATCCAGTGTTATTTAAACAGCCTACCAGCTTGAATTGCATTCCTCGCAGCGACTCTAAAATCATTCACGACTTGTGGAATTTCATCTGTTCTTAGTCGCCTTGGAGGTGTGAACCGTGCAACATCAATGCCATTGGCTCGAGGTTGAGGGGTCAAAGGCTTGTCCGAACTCGAGACTGGAGCTTGCCCATTTGGCTGAAAACCTGTAAAGACCAACTATTGATGTAAAATCAAGGTGCCAACAAAGAGGAGCATTCACTAATAGAGTGATTCCATATGTGAATTTGAAAGGAATAGCCGAGAGTTGTTAAAATCATTAAGAAACTAATAAAAGGAGAAGATCCTCATGGACAACTAGAATGAAAATTCTTTGCTAGAATTAAGTCACTACAGCAATATAAACAAAAACCATTTACCATATCAAAACCCCAAAGAGGAAGTCATTTTGCATGCTCAAAAAACATGTGCATGTGAATCCCCTATATTAACTAATGGGAAATTCAATTAGATGAGATACCGCCAATGTGTGGCAAGTAGAACTGCGTTGGAACCAACAAAATATTGTATACTTTAAGGAGGCTTGAGACATCCAAATAGTAATTTAACCTCAATAATCGGATAAGAAAATATGCCATTAAACTCTTTTACTGAGCTACAATCACCTGCATATGCACTAATGGAGCCAATCCCAATTGACTGTTAACTTCTTAGGTATAGCAATTGGTGTCACTTGGTTAAATTTAAAACATAGTAACTCCTATATAGCTTCTACAGATGAGTAGCATGCACCCAATAATTGATGCCAGAATGACAAGAGAAGCCTTTTGACAATATCAATTATCAAGTTCATCCAAAGTGACAAAACCAACATTATATTTAAATAGTATCAACAAATACAAACGTCCCAAGCACACACCTGTATTTGAAACTCTTCCAACATGCCAAATTTGACAGAAGAATATACCGCCTTTGGCATGAACAGCATCTACAATGGGTTTCCATGCTTCAACTTGTTCTTTGGTCCAAATACCAGGAGTATCGGGATACCTTTAGTAAATGAAAACACAAAAGTAACGTTATTATGAGATATCAAAAGTCCATTTCAGGAAAGCAAATACCAAAATTTGCTTTTCCCCTTCCAATTGTGAACATAAAAATGGCCAAATAGACTCATTAAAGTATAACAGAAGTTACCCTTGAGCAGTGTCAGAAACTCCCGTTGCTTCAGCTATAAGAAGACCCCCTTTGGTAGTTCTCTGAGAGTAATACAAGATGGCATGAGGCTGAGGAACATTGTTGTATGATCTCTGCCTGGTTAATGGTGCTAGAACAATCCTGAAAGATAAACATTGATTAAATGATGAATCAATATCATCAAGCTTTAAACTTTCTAAGCCAACGAGGTCAGCAAGTAAAACTCAGTCCTTATAGAAGTAAAAACACGAAGAGAAAACATTCGATTAGCTTCTATAAAATCATCAACGAAAGAGTCAACTCCAAAATGGGCTGCGTTTAATCTCAGAAAACAACACCCCTGCCTCTGAGATCTGAAGATGGGGAAAAGAACGGATTTCCCATATAGAATATTATTCCATATAGGACTTATCACAAATACCTGTTCCTTATATATTGGAAACAAATGCAAAATGCAAGACACAACAAAATCCACAAACCGAAAGCATCGTCATCAAATAACACCAAAACCCAGTAACAAAAAAAAATCCAAACAATGGGATTCTGAAGAATGAGAGCATTAATATTACCTGTGAGAAAGATCGAACTTCCCCATCTTGTAGGGAGTGAGAAGAGGAATAATGGGGGATTGAGCAGACATGTTAGCGATGTTTTTCTGGTCTTCCTGGTGAACTATAGTTTCCAAAGTCATTCAAAGAACCTGAAAGATTTTTTGGCTGCAAAATGGAATGGAGAATCCCAACCAGGGGCAGAGGGTATTTAAAGAATCCGAGAACCGACAACTCAACGGCGGCTTCTTCAGGTGAAAAGCGAATTGATTATAGATGTTCTTGCAGTCCTTCAACTTTGGTAGACCAATAATCAGTCCCCATTCAGAGTTTTGACGAATATGATGACGAATGGCTTTTGCTTTTTAGGGGGTAATTACAATTATTAGCGTTGAATTCAACTAAAATTAATTAAATATTTAAATTAAATTGATTCAGTTATTTTTAATATATTTAAATTCTTCTTAATTGAAATAAAAAATTTCACAAGAGTTTTCCTACTAATGTTCTCTTTTGGAATGTAAAAATTTATTTTTTTTCTAATTTATAAATATTTTTTTAAAAAAATAAAATTAATATAATTTTATAAAAAATTATTTAAATTTTTTATTATAAAATGAATTCCACCAAATGATGTTAAGAAGTCTCATTCTTAATTAAATTCTGAAGATTCTAATTCAAGCTTTTTTAATCAAATAAAATATTATTAGTTTGTTAAACAATTCTTAGTTTAATTTCCAATTATTTAAATATTAGGGCTACTCATTTTTTTAGAAATAATTTTAATATCATTAGGATAATTTTTTTTCTTCTGTAATTGAGTTCTTATAAAAGATTTTTTTAAATTATTAATTATTTAGTTTTTTTATTAATTATATAGATTAAATAGTTGTTATTTTTAAATTATATAAACAAAATAATAATATTTTAAAATTACATAATTATATAATTATTCTTTTAAATTATATAAACGTTTTTCTCGTTGGGCTAAAAGACTTTAAATTTAACTAGAAAATAATTTTTTATTAACACCACGTGGCAGCTAACCATTAGATTTAGACTCTCTGATATACGAACTGACCTATGACTACGATGTTTTTCCTTTTTTTTTTTTTTTGTTTTTTTGTCAAAGCCTATAACTAAAATGTTGATCCAACCAAATGAATTTTCCCCACAAATTGTCCACATACATTCAATCCTTTAAAATAAAAGAAATAATAATAATAATAATAAAAACCTTGAATTCACGCTGCTCCTCAACACGAGCTGCGGCAATTTTTCAAAACCGTAATCATGACATGGAAATGACAAAAAGAAAAAAATAGATAAAGGATTAGAGTTTGGAGCTTGTCGGTTTACAGACATTCACCTGAAAGCAAGTTCGGTAATATTAACTGTAGTAATAATTATTAACTGTTTTATCAAAATATAATTATTTTATGGACTGAATTTCTTAATTTTTTGTGTTCAGTTCAAAAATCAAGAATAAGTACACAGTTGAATTTAAACTTTAATCTAATAATTTAATTTCATATAGGTACTAAAAGTGAAATTTTCCATAAACAAAACATATTTTATAATAGAACAGCAAAATATGCATATTGGCACGTGTGCTTTCCTTTACCAGTATAATCTCTCTTTTTTATATTAAGAATTATGTAAAAATTCAATTCAATTGATTTATTTTAATAATTTTTTATTTAAAATAAAAAATTTAATTATTTTTATTTTATAAAATTTTATTTTTAAAAAAAAGTTAAAATCATACATGATTTTAAAAGAAAAAAAGGAATTTCTTGACAGAAGAGCAAGAATTGGGCATTTCTCTGCAGAAACTCAATCAAGCAGTGGATTCAAGAAATGGGTAATCTGTATAACCAATTACAGGATCATCTATATAAAATGTTTTTCTATTGTACTTGTTGAGAGGAGCATTAAGCTCAAATCTCTTTGGTAAATCAGGATTTGCTAGGAAAATACGACCATAAACAATGAGATCTGCACGATTTTCAGCTACAGCTTGATTTCCATCTTCCCTTCCATAACCTCCAGCAACAAGAAAAGTACCTTTGAAGGCCTTTCTCATGGGCAGAAGACTCTCTGGACATTCAGATTTCTCTCCGAGTGTTTTCATTCTTGGCTGCAATATAGAATTCCATATTTATTCAAGGATTCAGCCATGTAAAGTCCCAAAGCTTTAGGATTTGAGTCTCCAGATTCCATATAGTTTGCAAATGGAGATAATTTAATTCCAACTTTATCTGCTCCTATCTCATTTGCTACAGCTTCAACTATTTCCAAAGCCAAACGGCAGCGGTTCTCCAGAGATCCACCATACTGATCCGTAGGGTCATTCACCTGATCTTTCATGAACTGATCAATTAAGTAACCATGAGCCCCATGAATCTCAACTCCATCAAAACCTGTAAAGCAAACACTAGTTTGAATGCTTACTAAAATTCTAAACTTGCATTCACGAAGTGATTAATTCAATAACTCCAAAAACTTGAACACTTGTGGGCTCTGTGTTATTTAAAATGCCTACCAGCTTCCATAGCATTCCTTGCAGCAATTCTAAAATCATTCACGACTAGTGGAATTTCATCTGTTGTTAGTCTCCTTGGAGGTGTGAACTGTTCAACGTCAATACCATTACTTCCAATTTGAGGAGGCAAAGGCTTTGTCTGTACTAGAGATGGGAGCTTGCCCATTGGTTGAAAACCTGTAAGACCAACAATTGATGTAAAATCAGGATGCAGACAAAGGGGAGCATTCATAAAAAAGAGAATTTTATTATGTGAATTTGAAAATAGCTGAGCATGGCCATATTATATATATATACTATGAAACCAAATCGGCATATCATTTAAAATTCAAGAAAGGAAAAAAAGGAGGGACAAGACTCCAATCCTGCAGAATAAACCCAGTTTACAGCCATAGCAAACAAATGGACGACAAAATTTGCTAATGATATAAATTACTTAGCAATCTTACACGGGACCCACTATAATCAGTGATTGTAATAAAATCTTTGCACATACAACGGTTGTATGATAAACTTTCTCCGCAAGTGCTCACCTGAATTTGAAACTCTTCCAAATGACAAAAGAATATACCGCCTTTAGCATGAACAGCATCTACAATGGGTTTCCAAGCCTCAACTTGTTCTTTAGTCCAAATTCCAGGAGTTAAGGGATATCTATAGTAGATGGAAACAAACCAGAAATGTTATTATGAGACTTCATTAATTTTTTCCAAATTAGGAAAGCAAATACCAAAATTTAGTGTACCCTTTTAAATCTTGAACATAAAGAATAGCCAGCTAGACAAATAAAGTATAACAGAAACTCCCGTTGCTTCAGTTATAATTAGGCCCCCTTTGGTGGTTCTCTGAGAGTAATACAAGATGGCATGTGGCTGAGGAACATTGTAGTAAGATCTCTGCCTGGTTAATGGTGCTAGAACAATTCTGAAAGATGAACATTAATTAGTGAAGAATCGATATCATCAAGCTTCAAACTTTCTAATTAAGCCAACGAAGTTACCAAATAGAATTCCTCCCTTGTAGCAGTAAAAACACTCGAGGGAAAACATTTGATACCTTCTATAAAATCATTAAGCAAGAAGTCAACTACAACATGGGCTGCATTTACTTTGAGGAAACAACACCCACACCTCTGATATCTGATGATTGAAAAAGAAATATTTGGATTTTCTATGCAAGAGTATTGCTTTAATAAACAAAAAACACCTGTTCCTTGCAGGACTTATCACAAACACTTTGTCCTTATATATTGGATACAAATGCATACACCAAAAGTATCATCATCAAACAACAGCAAAACCAGTAACAAAAAGTCAAAATAATAGAATTCTTAACAATGTGGGGGTTATCATTACCTGTGAGAAAGATCGAGCATCCCCATCTTGTATGGTGTGAGAAGAGGCATTGTGTGGGACTGAGTAGACATAGTAGCGTTGTTTGAGTTCTGTCCTTGCTGAAATTTTAGTTTCCAAAGCCATTTACAAGTTGCAAGAACTTCAAAGATATTTGCTAGAAATGAAAATTGAATGAAAAGAGAATGGGATGGAGAAGCCTTGCAGGGGAAGTGGGTACTATAAAAGAATCCGATGTCCAAGAACAGACAAGCCTGTGGCGGCTTCGATGTAAACACCAAGTGAAGGTTCCTCCAAACATTCAGCACAGGTTCAATGGCTCTCTCCCTCTGCAATTTGACGTAGATAATGATGTAGGGGAAAGGTTCTACATGGTTTTTCTTTTTTGGATAACTTACAGCATATTTAAATGGCTAAATGCATGATTTTTAGCATTATTTTAATCTCTTAATTTTATTTTTTTTTATTTTTTCATTTTTAAATTTTGAATAATTTTATTATTGCAATTGCATATTATTTTTGTAACTTTTATTTATGAAATAATTTAATTTATGTGACGAGATATTCATACACTAATTGTAAAAATTAAATTATTATATAGTTTAAAAATTAGAAAGATAAATAAGATGAATTTTGTATTAATCAACTTAAATATATATTTATTTTTGTAGAAAATATTTACTTTATTAGTGATTCGAACCTTCAAATTAAATTATTTTAACTTAATTAGAGAAACTAAATAGCATAAATCAGTCTTATTAGAATTCTTATCAAATCTATACAAGATTGATTTGAATCTTATGGGGGAATTGGAAATGTAACTGGACATGAATCATTAGAATCGAAACAGAATCGCAAGAATCAAATGATTCACCGATTCATGAAAGTAAGCCAGAAACTTGATGAACATCAATGCTTCAGCTAGAAAAATAATTAAGTAGTGGATTCAAGAAATGGGTAATCAGTATAACCAATTACAGGATCAGATGTATAGAATGTATCTCTATTGTACTTGTTGAGAGGAGCATTAAGCTCAAATCTTCTTGGTAAATCTGGATTGGCTAGGAAAATACGACCATAAACAATGAGATCAGCAAGATTTTCAGCTATAGCTTGATTTCCATCTTCCCTGCCATAACCTCCTGCAACAAGAAAATTACCTTTGAAAGCCTTTCTCATGGGCTGAAGACTCTCTGGACATTCAGATTTTTCTCCTGTTGTTTTCACTCTTGGCTCAACCATGTGGCAGTAAAGAATTCCATATTTATTCAAGGATTCAGCCATGTGAAGTCCCAAAGCTTCAGGATTTGAGTCTCCAGATTCCATAAAGTCTGCAAATGGAGATAATCTAATTCCAACTTTATCTGCTCCTATCTCATTGGCTATGGCTTCAACTATTTCCAAAGCAAAACGGCAACGGTTCTCCAGAGATCCCCCGTATTCGTCTGTTCGATCATTCACCTGATCTTTCATAAACTGATCAATCAGGTAACCATGAGCCCCATGGATCTCAACTCCATCAAACCCTGTAAAGAACATTAGTATTGGTAGCTAGTTCAAATGCCACTTAAAAGTTGTATGTTATGACAAAAGCACAATACTAAGAACACACACTCAAAATCACAATAATAGGAAGAGAAACCCAACAAAATTAATTTAACGTGGTTCGACCATAAAGTCTTCATTCACAGGCAAAGTGGAGATTTACTTCTAATATGATTGAGAAAACATTACAAGTATTTATAACCCCTCCATACCACAGGGGCGATTCTCCCAACATAGATTTTCATGTTTTATTCAATTCGAGCAGCGGAGCAGAATTTTTTGGGTCAGGTCATAATTCAGCTCATAAGAAAATATATTTAAAATTCAAGCCATATAATTGAGATTCTAAAACTTGAAGAACAAAAAAAGAAAGAATATGAATCACATTTCTCACTATTGAGATCATATGAACCAGCAGACGAGTAATTCACTGATCAGTGATTAGTTCAATAACTCCAACGACATTAACACTAAAGCAAACCAGTGTTATTTAAAAAGCCTACCAGCTTCAATTGCATTCCTTGCAGCGATTCTAAAATCATTCACAACTTGTGGAATTTCATCTGTTCTTAGTTGCATCGGAGGTGTGAACTGCGCAATATCAATGCCATTAGCTTTAAGTCGAGGGGCCAAAGGCTTGTTTGTACTCGAGATTGGAGCTTGCCCATTTGGCTGAAAACCTGTAAACACCAACTTTTGATGTAAAATCAAGATGCCTACAAAGAGGAACATTCGTAAATAGAGAAACTTTTCATGTGTGAATTTGAAAGGAATAGCTGAGAATGATTAAAAACACAAAGAAACTAATAAAAGGAAAAGATCCTCATGGACAACTAGAATGAAAATATCAATTATCAATGACAAAACCAACATTCTATTTAAATAGTGGCAACAAATACAGACGTCCCAAGCACACACCTGAATTTGAAACTCTCCCAACATGATAAATTTGACAAAAGAATATACCGCCTTTGGCATGAACAGCATCAACAATGGGTTTCCACGCCTCAACTTGTTCTTTGGTCCAAATACCAGGAGTATAGGTGTACCTTTAATAAATAAAAACAAATGAGGAATTTTATCATGAAAGTTCAATTATCCCAATTTAGGAAAGCAAAACAAAAATCTGCTTTCCCCTTTCAATTTTGAACATGAAAAATGGCCAGCTAGACATATTAAAGCACAACAGAAATTACCCTTGAGCAGTGTCAGAAACTCCCGTTGCTTCAGATATGAGAAGACCCCCTTTGGTAGTTCTCTGAGAGTAATACAAGATGGCATGAGGCTGAGGAACATTGTTGTAAGATCTCTGCCTGGTTAATGGTGCTAGAACAATTCTGAAAGAGAAATATTGATTAAATGATGAACAAATATCATCAAGCTTCAAACTTTCTAAGCCAACGAAGTTAGCAAATAAATATTGTTTGTGGCAGTAAAAACAAGAGAGAAAACATTTGATTATCTTCTATAAATTCATTAAGCAAAGAGTCAACTACTAGACGGACTGCATTTACTTTGAGAAAACAATGCCCCTGCCTCTGACATCAGATGGTGGAAATAGAACAGCTGACCCGTAAAAAGAATATTAGTCCATCTAGGACTTATCACAAACACTTGTTCATCGTATATTGAAAACAAATACAAAATGCAAGACAACAAATCCACAAACCGAAAACCTCATCATCGAAAAAACACTAAAACCCAGTAACAAAAAGGTTCAAAACAATGGGAGTCTGAAGAAGGAGAGCATTAATATTACCTGTGAGAAAGATCGAACTTCCCCATCTTGTAGGGTGTGAGAAGAGGAATAGTGGGGGATTGAGCAGACATGTTAGTGATGTTTAAGTTCTGTTCTTTTTGGTGAACTTTAGTTGCCAAAGTCATTCAGTGAATCTCAAAGATTTTAAATGAAAATAAAAGGAAAGCAGAATGGAATGGAGAATCCCAGCAGGAGAAGAGGGTATTTAAAGAATCAAGAACCGACAAGCCGGCGACGGCTTCTTGAGTTGAAAAGCAAATGAAGGTTCTACCCATCGTTCTACTCTGGTAGACTAATCAGTCCCCATTTCAGTTTTGACGTTTACGATGACGAATGGCTTCTCCTTTCAAAAACTTTTTACAGGTAAATTTTACTTTAATACATAAATTTTAATATAATTATTAAATTAACTTCTATATTTTTAAAATTAAATATTTAAATATTTATATAAAAATTAATCTTTCCTTCCGTTATTAAATTAAAAATTAAGATAATTACACATATGAAAAAATAATTTTTTTAAAAATACTTTTTATTCTATTCATTTAAGTTATTAAGAATTAAAATATTTAATGAATAATAATTAAAAAAAATTAATTTAATTTGATAATTTAGATTACAGTTAATATTATAATACTAATATTATTAAGAACTAAAATATATTATGTTAAAAGTTGGAGTGGGGTCAAAGGCTAGGAGTAGTTAAATATCTAAAAAAAGACTTTTTTTTTTCAAAATATTTTTATTATATCCATTTAATTTTTAAAGGATTAAAATATTTTAATTAAATATAATTAATAAAAAAATTAGTTAAAATTAGTTAAATTCGATATGTAGATTGCAGTTGATATTATGATATTAATATTATTAAGAACTGAAATATATTATGCAATAATAAATAAATGATTAAATTGTTTAATATTTATTGAGTTTATTTATTAGATTGAAGTATATTATGAAACGATATTTGAAAAATCATATGTTTAATAAAAATTATAATTTTAATTAATTAAATTTAAAAGGAATCAATAAATACATTTCACTCATATAACGATAATTAATAATAGAATAATTGATTCTTGAACAATTTAAAAATATAAAAGTCTAAATGTTTGATTTTAAAAATATAAAAATTTATTTATTAATTATATTAAATTTAAAAACTAAAATATAATTTTATTTAGCTTAATATATGCTAGTAGATTATTATTTTAAAATATTTATAAAATGAAAAAATTTAAATATTTAGATTAATTTATATTTATATTCAAAACTTTATAATAAAATCATTTTTTTTTAATTTTTCGCAATTATAACTAAAATAATTAAATTAAATCTAAAAAATTTAATAATAAATTATAATATAATTTCTAAAATATTATATTAATAACATATATAATTCTTTAATTTAAATTTTATGTTAAAAGTAAATTTATTTTACATTTATCATATTATATATTATACTGAATAAATATTTATTATAAATTAATTAATTTTCATTACATAAAATATCATATATAATATTATATATTAAAATATTTTATTAAATATTTATATTCAACATTATAAATTATATGCATATTTTTAATGTATACATAATATTAAATAAAATAAAAATATTATATGTTTTAATTTATGAAATCATCTCTTTAGGCCATTTTAAATTAAATGGGATATGGATTATAAAATTATTTAGGCCAATAATATCAATAATATTACTGGAGATGAGAAGTGATGTACTCGAAATAGAATTATATTGCGTTTGGCCAATTTGTAAGAAAGAGAATGTGCAATGGTAGGCACCTACGACAACCACCATGACACTCAAATCAATAAACTAAAAAAAATGATAAATGTAAATTGTTTAGAATGTAAGAGTAATTGTATAATAATTGTGTGTCTTGATCTCAGTAATCATTAGTTTTTATATTATAAGAAAATAGAGTTAATTATAGTATTTTTTAGAAATCCAGCTGATTTCGGATAATTAATTAGAGATTCCATCGACTAATTGATCGGAGATCCTGTGATTATAGGTGTAACTGGAAACTATTGAATTGTGCCTACTAATGGTAACTTTATGTGAAAACTCAACATTTTTATAAAAGAGCGAGTATTGATGAAAAATCAAATGCTATGGTGTCCGGATTTTCCTTTCCACGGATGGAATCATGTATCGACTTATCAGCCTATTAGACCCTTGCTACGTGCTCTGTTGATGGTCGTTGAATTCGTCAATTAAAATTGATTTTCTTTTTTTAATTTAATAATTCTTATAAATAGGATAAATAAGATCAATCTCACATATACCTTAAATTTATTTAATTTAAATGTCAAGCAAAAAAAATGAAGATTTATTTAAAACGAAAAATAGAAGAAGGAAATTTTTATTTTAATTTTAAAAAATTTAAGAAGAAATAAAATAAGTATGATAAAATGATGGAATAAACAATTAATTTAAAAGTTCAACAGAAATTAATCAAAATAGAGAGGTTTAACAGTTAATTATTGATTCAAAATGTAATTCACTTAATTTTCAATTGTTTAGTTATAATGTTTAAACAAGCGAATTCTATTAATTTTTTCTTAATACTAAATTAATTTGTAAATTGCTAAATTAATTTTTAATTAATTAATAAATTCAATAAGCGTGCAGATTTAATTAATTAATTACTTTAAAAAAATAAGAATTCAAACTTAATTAACAATTGCAAAATAATTATTTAAACCAAATCAGTAAATTTCTTAACATAAATAGATATGTTAATTGCTACTTGTATTAATCCAATTAAACAATTACACATTTACTTAAGTTAATTAGTAATATATTATCTAATTAGGATATTGAATAGGTCTCTTAAATTTTTAAAAAGACAACAATGGTGGTGGTATTCTCTGAAAATAGAAAAAGAATAAAAACATAAATTAAAATAAAGAGGAAATAAGATTAAATCTCACAACTTAAATAAAATCTCAACTAGATTAACTTTCAACTGAAAGAGAATATTTAGCCACTAAGAGTCATAATAAAAATACAAAAAAATAAGAAGTAGAAGAAGAGAAGAAAGGTTTGGCTGGAGGGATCAAAAGATGAAAATAAGGGGTAAATTGAGAGATGAAAAGATATATTTCTAATTTCTAAATCGGTCTTTATATGTTTTTTTGAATATAAAAAATAATAAATATTTAAAATTTAGAAGAAAGAAAATAAATTAATAAATCTTTTTGTTGTTGTTATCCTAATCCTCGATCCGATCGTATTTGCAGCTATAAAGACCGATTTCTTTTTGGATCACAGCTCCATCGAGTTTGGATCACAGCCTTAGGCAAGGCAAAACCTTCCAGTCTAAAACAATCTCTGCTGGTTTCTTTTTACACTTTCAGCTCCAAAATTGTTTAAAATCAAAATCCAAGTAAAAATCCAATTGTTTACCATCAAAATCATAATAAAATTATGGAAATTAATATTAAAAAAGTTGAGTTTTATAACTCATCACCTGTTTCATGGTGACAGCTCATAGTTTACTTTAGACGATTGTTGTGTTACATCAAAGGTCCTCCGCTAGTCTTTGATTCTTCAAATTCGAATGTGACAGTTATCTTCACGAGCTTGGGCACATGATATATCTAGGTTGGCTTTCCACACTCACGTTGCTCTGTCTGGCCCTGATCATAAAATAACTTAAGTTTTTTAACGGGACTTAACACCCGTCTTGTGACTCGCCTAGCAGACACCTGCCTCGTGGCTATGGAATAAATTAGAAAAAATAATAAATCAAACTTAAAACTCGATTGGGACCAACACCTGGTCATTTAGCCTAGCAGAAAGCCACCATGTTGTACTTTTTGGCAGAAACTTAATTTTGTCTTTTGGCATTAATGCCCGAAGACTCGCTTGGCGGTTATCCGCCTTGTAGCACTTTTTGGTAAAAACTTGATTTTGTCTTTTAGAACTAACATCCGAAGACTCGTCTGACAGTTACCCACCTCGTGGTGCTTTTTTAGCAAAAACTTGTCTTTTGGGACTAGCACCTGAAGACTCACCTGGCGGTTGCTCACTTCGTGGCGCTTTTTTGGCAAAAACTTATCTTTTGGGACTAGCACTGAAGACTCGCCTGTCAGTTTTCTGCCTTGTTGCCTGACATAAAATGTCTTAGAAATTTTTTATGAAGCGGGACTAAAAACTAGTAGAATGGCCTGGCGAATACCCACCTTGTGGCCTAGTATAGAATGCCTTAGAAACTTTTTGTGAAGTGAGACAAATCGCGTGGCCTAGCGGATACCCGCCTCGTAGCCTGGCATAAAATGCCTTAACAATTTTCTATGAAGCGGGACTAATACACGATCGTGTGGCCTGGCGGATTCCTGTCTCGTGACTTGGTATAAAATGCCTTTAGAACTTTTTGTGAAGCGGGACTAACACCCGTCGCGTGGCCAAGCAAAACCCGTCTTGTGACCTGGTATAAAATGCCTTAGAAACTTTTCATGAAGAGGGACTAACACTCAGTAGCTTGGCATAAAATGTCTGGTTTAGCAGGACTAACACTCGAATTATGATCTAGCAGAATTCGCCTTGTGGCCTAGTATTGAATGCCTTGTTTTGTGGGACTAACACCCAGATTATGACTTGGCGAAACTCATCTTGCGGCCTGGTATTAAATGTCTTGTTTAGCAGGACTAACAACCAGATTATAGCCTAGCAAATATGCACTTTAGGCTTGAAATGCATTATAGAATTTCTTATAAACGTGGCACTAACACTCGGTTATTGGGCCTAGTGGATACTCGCCTCGTGGTTTGGCATAAAATGCCTTAGTTGATGGGACTAACACTCGATCATCGAGCCTGGCGGATACCCACCTTTTTGTTAGGAAACTCAGAGATTACTGCAATACAAAACGTGCAGTGAAAAATGAAAAAAATTTATGTTTCCCTACTAGGATCCAAGGGCTTCGTTTATTTCGAAAAGAAGGATACGAGACTAACCTGTTAGACTCGACGAGAAGATACAGTTTCGGACTAATGGTGCTGCTTTTGAAACGAACACCCTCAATGGTATCCAAACGAACGTCTTTTACCCTTCTAGAGTGCTAGCTCTCTCAAAGATGGATAAACTATGTGCTCTTCCAATCTGCAGCTCAAAACGATTTCTCTAAAACCGTTACTCCTACAATTCACAGAAGAAGTTTTTATTTGTTTTCAGTCTTTTGTTTTCCTATACTTCTTTTCGTAAAAGAGTTGTGTTCATAATCAACTATCACAATCTCGCAGATACTCAAATATCTTACGTGATAGTTTGTTTTGATAAGGAAAACCAAAGAATTTTTTATCTGTAACAGTTATAGATAGACTGCAGATCATTTAAATATTATTATCTTATAATAATAATTAATATTAATAATAATAACATCTTTATTATTATTAATTATACTAATGGGCTTTTAGCCCATTAATATGACATAGCACATCAATAACGTTCTTTTGTGCGTGACCCAATAGGCTCATATTAATTAGCAATAGGCCAAGTCCCACCAGGCCCATAAATCATAAGCGGCTTCTAGCAAGACATTATGACTACCCAACTAATATGAGGATCGATAGTCCGATAAAGCCTAATAATAGAATATGTATTAATCCATTTGTCACACGATATCTAGTTTGAACATAAGTTATGGTCAATGTCAAACTTATAATGTTCAAATTTGTGATTTCTCGATCTCTAAGTAGACTGATAAAATCAAATGATATTGATCACACTATCAATTCATTTGAGCACGACCATGCATTTCTCAATCTCACTTATCGAGGGGCCCAGAAGATATCTCTCTCAAACATAGGGACAAATTCTATCTTGATTGTTCAATATTCTCTATATAATTTCTATTATGCTCAATCATAACCTTTATGATTGTCTGATTAAAGACAATGTTTGGTTATGTCAAAACATAACAGTTCTTATGTTGGAAACTATGACAATCTCAAGTCAAATGATTAAGACATAACTACTTTGAGATTCACTTATGACAATAACCCATGTAGTGATCTCAATGCGTGTCTATCCAATACTTTGTTCTCTAACAAGTATCTATAATTATTGAATTATATCAACATATACATAATCATCTCATGATTATCAATCAATAATCATACTAGTCATATTTTATTATTATCACCATAATAATAAATAACCAGGGATGTTTAAACATTATTATGAACATGCAAACAAATAATAATGATAATAAAATCTCTTTTATTAATAACCAAAATGACATACAAAAATGTCCAAGATAATGGCCTAGGGCAAATACACTAACACTTTTGGCTTGGCATAAAATGCCTTGTATAGCAAGACTGACACTCGGATTATGGTCTGGCATAAGATGTCTTATTTAGCGGAACTGACATCTAGATTATGGCATGAAGGAACCTGCCTTGTGGTCTGGCATAAAATGCCTTATTTAGTGGCACTAACACTCGGATTATAGTCTGGCGAAACCTGCCTTGTGGCTTGGCATAAGATGCTTTGTTTACCGAGACTGACACCCAGATTATGGTCTGGCTGAACTCATCTTATGGCTTTTAATGAATGCTCTTTAATTTTTTTTGAAGAAGGTAACCCCATCGTTTCTTGTCACTGAATAATACAACATATAAAAAAAATATCGTTAACTATTATTGATAAAATTTTCTCAGATTACAAATATTTCAGGAGTGGGAAATGACTCAACTATCTAACTTGGCCAGCTTATAAGACCTTGGACGAATAACTTTCGAGATTCTAAATGGTCCTTTCTAATTTTCGTCCAACTTACCAGACCCGGCATTACCTCCTATTGCATTTGTTTTTTTAAGAACTAAGTCCCCGTGACTTGACTCTACCGTTGAACATTCAAGATATTTTTTGCAAACCGATTATTTTTTCCCTTACCATTGCTTAGTCTTCCTGCAATTATATGAATAACCCCTACAGGTTCACTGTCAGAGGTGGTTTTGTGAGTTGTTATCTCGGGTTCAGATCTCCTCTCTTCCCTACTCTTTCTGGCAAACTTTCAAAGTATAACGTCCCTTATTAACCTCTCGATCTCGTCTTTTAATTGCCGACACTCCCCTATTATATGTTTATGGTCTTCATGAAAGTAGCAATACTTGGTCTTGTCTCGCCTTTCAGCTCTCTCAGGATTGAGCTTGGGAGGCCACCTGACCTCTTTGTCATTTTTCCTAATCCTCATTAGAATACGTGTTTGTGAGTCATTCAATGGAGTATAGTTTTTATACTTACTTTGCTCATCTCTTCTTCGAGAGACTAGGTAACTTCTATGGTCTTCTTCATATCCTCACCTCTCCATCTTTTGATTTTGCTTTTGACTCATTCTTTTGTCTTCTCTCAATGCTTGGACTTTATCATCCAGCCTGATGTACTTTTGGGATTTGTTCATTAATTGTTGGTACGTACCGGCTGGGTTCTTAATTTAAGGAATCTATGAACTTGACATTGCATGTTCCTTTCTTCAATGCTTCACATGCTATCTCATGATTTAATTCCTCCACCTATATTGCTTATGCATTAAACCGTGAGATAAAACTCCTTAAAGACTCGCCCTCTCCTTGCTGGATCTTCCGCAAGTCAGAGGAGAGCTTTTTAGGAGATATACAAGTAATAAACCTGGATCTAAATAACATAGTAAATTGTGTAAAATTCTGAATTAAACATGGGTTTAGATGTTGGTACTATTTCTGAGGTAAAACTCCTTAAAGACTCGCCCTCTCCTTGGTAGATCTTCCGCAAGTCAGAGTAGAGTTTTTTAGGAGGTATACAAGTAATGAACCTGGATTTGAATAACATAGTGAATTTTGTAAAGTTCTGAATTAAATCTGGGCTCAAATGTTAGTACCACTTTTTAGCTAAACCTGTGAGTGTTGACGAAAACACTCGGCACAACATGAAGTCATTGACATCCTAAAACTGCATGGTAGTCCTAGTGATTGCCAGGTGACTTCTGGGATCTACTGTTCCATCATATTTATCCAAGTGTAGCAGCTTGAAATTTATTGAAAAAGTTTATGCTAAGATCTCTTCTAACAGGGGGCGAGACATTGTCCAGGCCATAGTCCTCCTTCTGCTCCTTCTGGTACCTTTGCATAGCCCAAACCAACTTCCAGTCGACGTTCTTCAAAGCCTCATTTGACGACTCTTCATCCTCCAGTTTGGCCTTCCCTTTGGATTGCGCTTGGATCGCTTCTATCCGAGTCATTGGGGTATCAATAGAAGCATCCTCCCTTACCCTGGGAGCCATAAATGATGCCTCCCCTCGAAATTTGTATTGCTCGAGAGTAGTCTGCAGCCTTTTGATTTATTAGAGCATTTGCTCATTATTTAGATTGTCGAGATTTGCTTCGTTGACCATAGAGGGCGTGTTTTATCCATTACTAGGAGCAGAAGAAATGATAGTGCCCTTATTGATAACAACCGTAGTAACCGCTTGTGAACTGCCGGTCATTTTGAGAGAGAGAAAAAAAGATTTTTTTTAAGAGAAAGGGAATAAGAGATCGATTTTAATTCAAATGAACAAAGAGAATTCAATGAATTTTTCAATAATAGAACCAAATAATGTGGTTGAAATAGAGCTGTGTTGCGATTGGCCAACCTACAAGAAAGAAAATGTGAGGTGGTGGGCACCTACGGCAACCACTCCGACGCTCAAATCAATAAACTAAAGTAAATGGCGAATGTAAGGAATTGCTTAGAACTCAAAAGTAGTTGTGTAAGAAATAAGTATATTAGTCTTTGCGATCATTAGCTTTTATACTGTAAGAAGATAGAGTTAATTATAGTATTTCCTGAAAATCTAGCTGGTAGCGGTTAATTGATAAGAGATTCCACCGGCTAATTGATCGGAAATCCCGTGATTACAGGCATAACAGGGATTTACTAAATTATGCCTGCTAGCGGTAACTTTATGTGAGACTCGCTCTCTTCAGGGGAAGGCGAGTCTTGATGAAAAGTCGGGTGTTATGGTGTCCCGGTCTTTTTTTCCACAGATGAGACTACGCATCAACTTATCAGACTCGTGACTCTATCTTATGGTGACAGTTCATAATTTATTTTGAACGATTATTATATTATATCAAAAAATAAATAATGAAATTAAAAAAAATTATTGAAATATAAATATGTATTTTAAAAATTAATTTATTAGTTAAATAAAATTTTAAGATTATATTATAATTTACCGTTAATTTTTACAGATTAAGTTTAGTTTCTTTTATTATAATTGTGATAAATAAAAAAATTTTAATTTTCATTATTCAAAATCTAAGTTTTATGTTTGTATTTTGAAATAATTGATATATGGCAGATTTTATAAAGTTAAATCACATTAACCATTAATCACATGTTCTCATGTGTTAATATGAAATTTAGTAATTAGCTTATTTAAACGAGTAATTATATTAAATTCAATGTTATTTATGTTTTAATAGAATAAATTTAATCGTTTTCTACGTTATGACTAATGTTTATTATTACGTCAAATTCTATTTCTTTATTAATTGATTTTAAAAATTCCAATTCAAGTATTTCTTATTTAAATAAAAATTCTTAATTTGTAAAAATATTCTTAATTTAATTTCCAATTATTCAAATATTTGAAAGGAAAATTGAAAAAAAAAAGAATTTTTAAAGGAAAATAACTTTATTTTCTTTCAATTTTTATTTTAATTAGAGGAAAATATAAAGGAGAAAAAAATTTCAAAAGAAAATAAGTTTTATAATCCACTCTCATATTTTCTCCATATTGAGAAAAATAAAAAAAAATAAAATTACAAATAATTCATGTATTTGTTATATTCTTTTGAATATTTAGGGTTAAAATTATAATTTTATTATTTAAAAAACAATTTTCTTACTTTTCTCCCTAATCATTAATTTATTTTATTTCCAATCTTTATTCTATTTGGGTAAAATACTTTGAATTTAACAGTTTTAAAATATAAAAGTTTATTTTTGACGGTAAAAAAAATAATTGATTCATATTAAATTTTTATTAGGACAAATTAACAGCACGCGAGTGGCAGCTAACCATTAGATTTAGACTTCCTGACGTATGCGCTTGCCTATAAACTATGACGTTGATCCGACCAAGTGAATTATCCCCATGTTCATCCCCCCCTACATTCAATCCCTTTTGCACAATTAAAAAAAAAATCAATGATTTATTACAAAACAAATATAAAATGAAATCTAAAAAAAATCATGAATGATCTCATTTTATTTAAAATTAAAAATTTTATAAATTAAAAAAATGAGTTATTTCATTCTAACCAGAAATTAGATGAAAAAAAAAGTAAAATTAAATTTTTATGAAATTTTTAATTCTAAAAAGATAATTTTCCATTTGGTATGGTTCATTTTGCAAGAAAATTTTAAATAAACTTTTACAAAATCATATATTATATTATTCAATTTTACAAATATAGTATTGATCGAGGTTCGACTTAATAAAAATTCAACTATATTCGATTCAATTTCTAAGTAAATCAAAGTCAAGCTCAATTTTTAGGTTCATTTAGTAAACGAGTTAAATTTAAATTTTATAGTATTCAATTTGTTGAAATTCATGACATCGATTCGTTTTCTGAATTCATGGGTAGACTCGCGATGAGACTCATAAATAATCTCATTAAGCAAATTGAGATTAATATTATAAAAAAATTAAACTCAAATTCTATATAAATTTTTTGAATCAAACTTAAATTTTCTTAATATATATTTATAAATAAATTAAAATTTTAATATATTATTATAATTCTTAATAAATTATTCGAGATTAAACCCGATAAAAGCTCAAAAATTTAATTCAGCCCCTCATTGAGCTTCTTCAATAATAATTTTTAAAACACTTGAATATTTAAATCATATTCAAAGTACGATGTAGAGTGAATATATCATATTTGATAATACTAATTATTAACTGTTTTAACAGATATCAAAGGTAAAAAATAAAGGATTTCTCTTAACCTTGAAACGCTATAATAATTTTTTGGATAAACTGTAATTTAGTCCCTCTGATTTAGTTAAATACAACTTTTCATCCTTCTGTTTTAAAAAACCTTTAATTTAGTCACTATAATTTTTAAAAACTATGCCATTGGTCCCTCCCATTAGATTTTCAGTTAAATCACTGTTAATTTTAATTAAAAGACTAAAATACCCATAACAGCTTCTTCTACTCCTGACCTCACCTACTTCCTCCCAAATGGCCACTTCGGCATTCAGGTCCACCACCAAGCGAACCCCATTGCGAAATCCTCTGCTTTGTCCACT
Source organism: Manihot esculenta (assembly GCF_001659605.2). Taxonomy (NCBI): domain Eukaryota; kingdom Viridiplantae; phylum Streptophyta; class Magnoliopsida; order Malpighiales; family Euphorbiaceae; genus Manihot; species Manihot esculenta. The sequence continues at coordinate 12,807,329 of NC_035178.2, forward strand.
GATGACTCCTCTTCTTCCAATCTGAGCTCCTCGACTCACCGCCGCTCTCGGAGCCTCAGCTGTTTCTCCCGGCCTTTGCCTCCGTCAGGGGATGACTTATCTGGCGACGCGCCTCTTCCAAGAGGGAGGTTCGTCAACACTGTTAGGGGATCGGATTTCCCGAATGTTACTCTCGATGATCTCGCTATTCAGTTCTTCGGTTCTGCTGATCAATAGGGGTGAGCAGTATTCGGTTCAAACCGAAAAAACCGACCGAACGGAACCGATTTGAAAATTTGGTTCGGTTTTTTATACATTTCGGTTCGGTTCGGTTTTTAATTTCAAAAATTTTGGTTATTTCGGTTCGGTTCGATTTTGATCAGAAAAAATCAAAAAAACCGAAGCGAACCGATTAGTGATAATAATATATTTTTTCAATAATATAGTGAAATTAAATCATATTAAGATTAAAATATTTTAATTAAATTTTAAAATATTAAAAATAAAGTGTAAAAAATAAAAAAATTATTAAAAATCGAAACCGATCAAACCGAATCGAATCGAACCGAATCAAACCGGTTCGGTTCGATTTGGTTTCTGACCAAAATCGGTTCGGTTCGATTTTTATAAACACTAAAATTTTGATTTTTGGTTTATTCGGTCCGGTTCGGTTTTGAACCGAACCGACCGAATGCTCACCCCTACTGATCGAGGCCGTTCTTATTCGAGAATTGAGGATGTCAGCTCTGGGGATAAAGTCAGTGTGTCGCAAAGAAGAGGGAGGTCCGTGTCAAGGCACGGTTCGTGAGTTGGTGAAGGGAAAGCTAGTGGTCGAAATGGCTATGTCGGGGGATGGGTTAATTCCGATAATAATTCAAGGAGGCGACGCTCTGTATCTGTTGTCCGATATCAAATTAGTGATTCTGAGGTGAAATTCTTTTCTCCTTTTTATTCTGTGATTTTTAACGCATCACAGCTTTGCTATGGTGTTGAAGATCTGAGTTTTGCATGTTTCGCTTTATAACTTGTGGGTACTTTTTGTTCTTAACGTTATAATGGTGTTTGAATCGGGTTGGATCAGGTAGAGGGTTTGATGTGAACAGATTATCAGCGGAGGAGGCGGAAGGAGTAGCAATGTCATTGCCAAACAGTGTTGTGTCGTCATTTTAGATGGATTTTGGGATTAGAAACAGAAGCTATAAAAGAGATATGGAAGCCATTGATGTCGAGAGAGTGTGGAAAGTATTAGAGAAGCTGTGGTGGACGAAGCAGAGGAGCTCCGATTGGAAGAAGATGAGTCATCAGTGGACGAAGCAGAGGATTTCGCAATGGGAGTTCGCTTGGTAGTGGACCTGCAAGTTATAAAGCGAGTGAGGTCAGGAGTAGAAAGGTTGTATTTTAGTAGTGGACCTGCAAGTGGCCATTTGGGAGGAAGCAGGTGAGGTCAGGAGTAGAAGAAACTGTTATGGATATTTTAGTCTTTTAATTAAAATTAAAGGTGATTTAACTGAAAATCTAACGGGAGGGACCAATGGCATAGTTTTTAAAAATCAAAGTGACTAAATTGAAGGTTTTTTAAAATTGAGGGACGAAAGGTTGTATTTCACTAAATCAGATAGACTAAATTGCAGTTTACCCTAATTTTTTAGTAATACTAGTTACTTTAATAAAGTTACTTACAGTTTTATTAGCCAATGATTATTTAAGTAGCGATTATTCAAATAATATAAGAAATAATATTTCGTAATTTATTTCCTTAAACTACTTAAATGCTATTTTTAAAATTATTATTAAGTAAGGTCATATTCAAATTACTGAATATCACCTATAGAGCAGTGGATAAAAAAAAGTTATATCTTAATCTTTAATTAATAAAAAAAGTTATTTTTTTATTTCTTTTAAAATTATCGTCCATATTTCTTTTATTGACTATAGTAAATATAAATTAATTATTATAACTGATGTGACAGAAATGAAGTTATATTGCCATTGGTCAATCTGCAAAAGAGAGAAACTGAGGTGGTTGGCATCAACGACAGCTACTCTGACGCTCAAATCAGTAAACTCGAGAATAAGGTAAGTGTAAAGAATTACTTGGAATTCAAGAGTAGGTGTATAAGAACTGTGTACATTTATCTCTACGATCATTAAATTTTATATTGTAAGAAAATGGAGTTAATTACGGCATGTCTTAAAAATCCGGCAGGTGCTGACTAATTGATAAGAGATTCCACCGACTAATTGATAAGAGATTCCACCAGCTAATTGATCGAGAATCCCGTAATTATTGGCATAATGGGGATCTGCTGGATGATATTCCCTAATAATAACTTTATGTGAAGATTCGACCTATTCAGGAGAGGGCAAGTCTTGATAAAAAAATCGAGTGTTACGATATTCAAGTCTTCTTTTCTACGAAGTGTATTGGCTTATCAGACCTTGCCACGTGGTCTTGTCTAATGGTGACAGCTTATGATTTACTTTGGGCGATTGTTGTGTTACATCAGAGGTTCTCCTGCTGATTTTTTATTCTTTAGATTCGAAAGTGACAGTTGTCTTCACGATCTTGGACACATGGCATATCTAGATTGGCTTTTTTTTTGTAATACCCGGCTAGACTCTGGTATCGGAATTCCTACCGTCCGGTAGAATCTCGGATGTCTAAAACCTCTAGAAGGGTAAAATCATGTTTTTATAAAATGTTTTCATGTATTTTATGGTTTTAAGTAAGAAAAAAATTGAGTTTTAAATGAAAAAGACTATAGAGGGAATCCAGGTTCGACCGCCGAACATGCATAAATCAGAGAAACTAAATAGCATAAATCAGTGATTCGAACCTTCAAATTAAATTATTTTAACTTAATTAGAGAAACTAAATAGCATAAATCAGTCTTATTAGAATTCTTATCAAATCTATACAAGATTGATTTGAATCTTATGGGGCAATTGGAAATGTAACTGGACATGAATCATTAGAATCGAAACAGAATCGCAAGAATCAAATGATTCACCGATTCATGAAAGTAAGCCAGAAACTTGATGAACATCAATGCTTCAGCTAGAAAAATAATTAAGTAGTGGATTCAAGAAATGGGTAATCAGTATAACCAATTACAGGATCAGATGTATAGAATGTATCTCTATTGTACTTGTTGAGAGGAGCATTAAGCTCAAATCTTCTTGGTAAATCTGGATTGGCTAGGAAAATACGACCATAAACAATGAGATCTGCAAGATTTTCAGCTATAGCTTGATTTCCATCTTCCCTGCCATAACCTCCTGCAACAAGAAAATTACCTTTGAAAGCCTTTCTCATGGGCTGAAGACTCTCTGGACATTCAGATTTTTCTCCTGCTGTTTTCACTCTTGGCTCAACCATGTGGCAGTAAAGAATTCCATATTTATTCAAGGATTCAGCCATGTGAAGTCCCAAAGCTTTAGGATTTGAGTCTCCAGATTCCATAAAGTCTGCAAATGGAGATAATCTAATTCCAACTTTATCTGCTCCTATCTCATTGGCTACAGCTTCAACTATTTCCAAAGCAAAACGGCAACGGTTCTCCAGAGATCCCCCGTATTCGTCTGTTCGATCATTCACCTGATCTTTCATAAACTGATCAATCAGGTAACCATGAGCCCCATGGATCTCAACTCCATAAAACCCTGTAAAGAACATTAGTATTGGTAACTAGTTCAAATGCTACTTAAAAGTTGTATGTTATGACAAAAGCACAATACTAAGAACACACACTCAAAATCACAATAATAGGAAGAGAAACCCAACAAAATTAATTTAACGTGGTTCGACCATAAAGTCTTCATTCACAGGCAAAGTGGAGATTTAGTTCTAATATGATTGAGAAAACATTACAAGTATTTACAACCCCTCCATACCACAGGGGCGATTCTCCCAACATAGATTTTCATGTTTTATTCAATTGAGTAGCTCTGCAGAATTTTTTGGGTCAGGTCATAATTCAGCTCATAAGAAAATATATTTAAAATTCAAGCCATATAATTGAGATTCTAAAACTTGAAGAACAAAAAAAGAAAGACTATGAATCACATTTCTCACTATTGAGATCATATGAACCAGCAGACGAGTAATTCACTGATCAGTGATTAGTTCAATAACTCCAACGACATTAACACTAAAGCAAACCAGTGTTATTTAAAAAGCCTACCAGCTTCAATTGCATTCCTTGCAGCGATTCTAAAATCATTCACAACTTGTGGAATTTCATCTGTTCTTAGTTGCATCGGAGGTGTGAACTGCGCAATATCAATGCCATTAGCTTTAAGTCGAGGGGCCAAAGGCTTGTTTGTACTCGAGATTGGAGCTTGCCCATTTGGCTGAAAACCTGTAAAACACCAACTTTTGATGTAAAATCAAGATGCCTACAAAGAGGAACATTCGTAAATAGAGAAACTTTTCATGTGTGAATTTGAAAGGAACAGCCGAGAATGATTAAAAACACAAAGAAACTAATAAAAGGAAAAGATCTTCATGGACAACTAGAATGAAAATATCAATTATCAATGACAAATCCAACATTCTATTTAAATAGTGGCAACAAATACAGACGTCCCAAGCACACACCTGAATTTGAAACTCTCCCAACATGACAAATTTGACAAAAGAATATACCGCCTTTGGCATGAACAGCATCAACAATGGGTTTCCACGCCTCAACTTGTTCTTTGGTCCAAATACCAGGAGTATAGGTGTACCTTTAATAAATAAAAACAAATGAGGAATTTTATCATGAAAGTTCAATTATCCCAATTTAGGAAAGCAAAACAAAAATCTGCTTTCCCCTTTCAATTTTGAACATGAAAAATGGCCAGCTAGACACATTAAAGCATAACAAAAATTACCCTTGAGCAGTGTCAGAAACTCCCGTTCCTTCAGATATAAGAAGACCCCCTTTGGTAGTTCTCTGAGAGTAATACAAGATGGCATGAGGCTGTGGAACATTGTTGTAAGATCTCTGCCTGGTTAATGGTGCTAGAACAATTCTGAAAGAGAAATATTGATTAAATGATGAACAAAAATCATCAAGCTTCAAACTTTCTAAGCCAACGAAGTTAGCAAATAAATATTGTTTGTAGCAGTAAAAACAGGAGAGAAAACATTTGATTATCTTCTATAAATTCATTAAGCAAAGAGTCGACTACTAGACGGGCTGCATTTACTTTGAGAAAACAATGCCCCTGCCTCTGACATCAGATGGTGGAAATAGAAAAGCTGACCCGTAAAAAGAATATTAGTCCATCTAGGACTTATCGCAAACACTTGTTCATCGTATATTGAAAACAAATACAAAGTGCAAGACAACAAATCCACAAACCGAAAGCCTCATCATAAAAAAAATAAAAAAATAAAAAAAAAAACACTAAAACCCAGTAACAAAAAGGTTCAAAACAATGGTAGTCTGAAGAAGGAGAGCATTAATACTACCTGTGAGAAAGATCGAACTTCCCCATCTTGTAGGGTGTGAGAAGAGGAATAGTGGGGGATTGAGCAGACATGCTAGTGATGTTTAAGTTCTGTTCTTTTTGGTGAACTTTAGTTGCCAAAGTCATTCAATGAATTTCAAAGATTTTAAATGAAAATAAAAGGAAAGCAGAATGGAATGGAGAATCCCAGCAGGAGAAGAGGGTATTTAAAGAATCAAGAACCGACAAGCCGGCGACGGCTTCTTGAGGTGAAAAGCAAATGAAGGTTCTTCCCATCGTTCTACTCTGGTAGGCTAATCAGTCCCCATTTCAGTTTTGACGTTTACGATGACGAATGCCTTTTCCGTTCAAAAACTTTTTATAGGTAAATTACACTTTAATTCATAAATTTTAATATAATTATTAAATTAATTTTTATATTTTTAAAATTAAATATTTATATTTTTAGTTCATAAAAAAAATTAATTTATAAATTCATTATTAAATTAAAAATTAAAATAATCAAACATATGAAAAGATATTTTTTTTTGAAATACCCTTTATTCTATTCATTTAAATTATTAAAAATTAAAGTATTTAATAAATGATAATTAAAGTAAAAAATAATTAAATTTAATTTCATTATATATATATATATATAGGAGGGAGAGATCCCAATTAAATTAATTTAGACCAAGCAACCCCAATACAATCTGCATTTAGCAGTAAGCCAGCCTCATAGTCTGGATTATCCAACCACACCAGTTCAGCCACTCCTGCCATTGCTAATCTCGCAAAATGATCACAACACTATTAGCTTCTCTAAATATCTTTTTAACTTTCACATCTCAATCTTGCTGCAAAAGGCTATTAATGTTCCTTAATAAATTAGCAATTTTGAAAGCTCCTTGACCTTGTCCTTGAACTAAAATCACAGCAGCTGCACAATTAGATTGTAATTCAATCTTTTCCACTCTCTTTTCTAAGCCAACTTTAAAGCACTGTAAATCCTCCACAACTCCGCTTCCAAATGATCACATCTACCCAAAGCAAGCATAAAACCACCAAGCCAGCGACCGAAATGGTCCCTAAAGACACCAGCACAACCTCCACCACGAGAATTCACACTCCCATCTGTGTTAACAGTTACCCATCCTAAGCCACCTGGTTGCCAAGTAATGAAAGACAAATACTTCAACTCATCCTTGTGCAGCGAGTCTCTCTGCCATGCCACTTGAACCATTTTAGTCTCCTTCAAAATAAAATCCGACGAGAGCTTAGAGTGGTGAGAATCACGATCAAAGATAAAGGAATTTCGCCACTTCCATAGTCACCATAGACCGATAGCAAACACAATATCCCAAGAAACACCATTGATTTGAGCATCAATACTCTGTAAATTAGAGGCCAGCCACCTAAACACATCATTGGTACGAAAGAAATTTGTAATACCCTGCTAGACTCCGGTATCGGAATTCCTACCGTCCAGTGGAATTTCGGATGTCAAAAACCTCTAGAAGGGTAAAATCATGTTTTTATAAAATGTTTTCATGTATTTTATGATTTTAAGTAAGAAAGAAATTGAGTTTTTAAATGAAAAAGACCATGGAGGAAAATCCAGGTTCGGCCGCCGAACTTGCATGAGTTTTGGCATCACCTTCGGCTTCCGAAGGTGGCTTGGCCAGCTACCTATAAGAAGCCCCATGGCTGAAAATGGGCGAGTTTCCTCCCCAATTCCGGCCAAAGGTGAGTCCATGCCCTCCCATGGTTCGTTTTGATGATTTTCCTCAAATCTTTCAAGTTTTAACGAGTTCTAGCTTGGTTTTGAAGATTTTTGGAGCTAAGATCAAGATTTGAAGCTTGGAGACCCAGGAGCTCTCTCCCTCCATTTCTCCAAGTTTAGGTCGTCTCTCCTCTCGATCTTCAAGAGGTAAGAGTGGATCTTTAGCTTATACCATGTTTTAAGCAAGTTTTATGAGATTTTTTTGTAGAAATGCATGTTTAGGTTAATGTTAACTTTATGGTTAATGAATGTTGTATGAGTTGTTATTTGTGTTGTTGTTGGGGTTTAAGATAGTTTGAGACCCCTATATGCTCATGTATGTGTGTATACATGTTTTAGAAGTGTTGAATGCATGATTGGAAAAGTTTGGGAGGCAATGTGCATAGAATGGCTGAGTTCTGCCACTTTGGGAGAACTCAGGTTCAGTAGCCGAAGGCACTTTCGGCCGCCGAACTTGCCTGTGGAGGCAAGCTTTCGGCTGCCGAACCCTGCCCCCGAAAGTTGGACTTTCGGCTCTGGAGGGCAGTTTCGGCCGCCGAACCTGCCGCCGAACATGTATGACTTTCGAATCTGGAGAGAACTTTCGGCCGCCGAATGTGCCACTGAAGGTGCATGACTTTCGGATCTGGAAGAGGGTTCGGCCGCCGAAGGTGCCCTGTCTAGCCTTCCTTTGCCTGTTTTGCATGAATGTTTTGAGGTGTTTTAGGGGGTTTTTGGGGAGTTGTTTAGGGTTATGCTAGTGTTTGTTTGGTACCTCATACGAGTCCACCTGTGTAGGTTCGGACCCGAGGAACCGAGAACCCCAGCAGTGAGCTAGCTGCTTCAGAGTCAGCCAGAGGTGAGTAGAACTGAACTATGTTTAAAATTAATGAAAGTTTTTAGCATGTTTCATGCATCATGAATGCCATGTATATATTAGGTTGTATTGCATTAGAATTCACGAATATGATACATTGCATAAATTGTTGTTGATGTGGATGGATTCTGGATGAACCTTTAGCCCTCAATATGTCGGATGTTGATGAAAGTCCAAGGCTGCCCATGTCCACGCATCCTGGCATTTATTTATGTATGATGATTAATGAAAGTCCAGGGCTGCCCATGTCCACGCGTCTTGGCATTATGTGATGATTATAGAAGTCCAGCGGAGCTCCGTCGAGGGCCGGGCACATTAGATTGAGAGGGTTATTGGTGACAAGTCCATCCTTGATATGAATTGTATGTGTTATGATGCATTCCATGAAAGCATGATTTATGATAATGTTTTATGGTTCTGCTCACTGGGCTTTTTAGCTCACCCCATTTCCTTAACCCCAGGTTTGTAGGTACGAGACAGTCCGGGAAGTCAGCTAGAGTAGGAAGGCTTTATGTATGTAATAGTTAGTAAGTGGACATGAGAAAGAATATGATGTAATGAATAGTATTGAACAGTCATGTAATGTAATGATGTTATTGAGGTATAGAGTTGTGCTTGACCCTAGTATGTATGGTTAATCCCTTTTATATACATGATCTATGTAATGTGTTAATGATGTTTTATGTAAACCAAGCTTAATGTATGATATGTTACCCCATTGGAGCATTTGATGAGGGCTTCAGTGTGAGGTTTATATTTATGATGATGAGTATGCACAGGTTAAGCTTGGTAAAGGAAAGAAAAAGTTTACTATTCTATGTATATGGATGATCATGTATGGGATTTATCAGGTATACAGGATGTATGTTAGGCTTACTACGGGTCCCGGCGACCTTAAGTCGATCTGGATCCTAGCGCCGGTAGCGGTCCGAATTCCAGATCGTTACAAAATTATTCTCAATTTATTCAGCACCAAGCTGATTCCACAATCGCATTGCCAAAGGGCAATCTCTTAAAGTATGGAAGATCGTTTTCGGTGCAGAAGAGCATAAGCCACAACCATCAAAATTAGTGAAACCTCTCTTCTTCCTCTCTACGTTACACATGATTTTTCCATGAGCAACCTCCCATATAAACATTCTAACCCGCTGTGTTCCTCTAGCCTTCCATATCCATTTCCAAATCCACTGATGGTTTTCCCCATTAGAATTTAAAAGAACTTCATATCCTGATTTAACAGAATACCTACCCGATGAGTTTCTGCTCCAAATCATGCCATCAGCATCCTCAACACCATTAGATAGAGTTAATGGTTGCAAGAAGCTCAAAATATTTTGGGGAAGAACTTTCCTCAAAACATCCCAATTCCATCTTACACCCTCAATCCAGTAGTTGCGAATCTTGTCTGATAGACACAAATGGGAAGCAGGCACCAAAGCGAACTCAATCAAAGGTCTTATAAACAGCCATGAATCTGTCCAAAAGAGTATCTCATTCCCAGAAATCACAATGTGACTGATTCCTTTACAAAGAAGCTCCAAATCAAAACACACCGCCCTCCAATTCATAGATGTTTCACTTTTCATCTTCATATCCCATGAAGCTCTACCAACAGCATATTTCTTAAACAAACATTTAGCCCAAAGCTCATCACAACTATGCAAAGCTCGCCATGCCAGCTTGCCCACAAGCGCTTGGTTCATGTGTCTCATACAACGTATACCTAGTCCACCCATATATTTAGGCTTAGTCACCATGCAGATCTTTTAAATATTATTATCTCATAATAATAAATAATTAATAATTAATATTATTAATAATAATAACACTTTATTATTATTAATTATATTAATGGGCTTTTAGCCCATTAATATGTCATAGCGCATCAACAACATTCTTTTGTGTGTGACCCAATAGCCTCACATTAATTAGCAATAGGCCCAGTCCCACAAGGCCCATACGTCATAAGTGGCCTCTAGCAAGACATTATGACTACCCAACTAATATGAGGATCAATAGTATGATAAAGCCTAATAAATAGAACATGTATTAATCATTTTATCACACGATATCTAGTTTGAACATAAGTCATGGTCAATGTCAAACTTATAATGTTCAAACTTATGATTTCTCGATCTCTAAGTAGACTGATAAATTCAAATGATATTGATCACACTATCAATTCATTTGAGCACGGCTATGTATTTCTCAGTCTCACTTATCGAGGGGCCCAGAAGATATCTCTCTCAAAGAGAGGGACAAATCCTATCTTGATTGTTCATTATCCTCTACATAATTTTTATTATGCTCAATCATAACCTTTATGATTGTCCGATTAAAGACAATGTTTGGTTATGTCAAAACATAATAGTCCTTATGTTGGAAACTATGATAATCTCAAGTCAAAGGATTAAGACATAACTACTTTGAGATTCACTTATGATAATAACCCATGTAGTAATATCAACGCGGGTCCATCCAATATTTTGTTCTCTAACAAGTATCTATGATTATTAAATTATATCAACATATACATAATCATCTCATGATTATCAATCAATAACCATACTAGCTATATTTTATTATTATCAACATAATAATAAGTAACCAGGGATGATAATCATTATTATGTAACATGCAAACAAATAATAATGATAAAAACCTCTTTTATTAATAACCAAAACGACATACAAAAAGGCCCAAGATAATGGCCTAGGGCATATACACTAACAATCTCCCACTTGCACTAGGCCTAATCATACAAGTATCTAATACCCATAGACCTAGTGTGCTGATCATGCTTGACTTGTGAAAGAGGCTTGGTTAGTGGATCTGCAATGTTGTCATTTGTGTCTACTTTGCATATTTTGATATCTCCTCTATCAATGATCTCTCGAATAAGGTGATATCACCTGAGTATGTGTTTAGATCTCTGATGAGATCTGGGCTCCTTTGCCTGTGCTATGGCACCGTTTTTATCACAATAAAGGTCCATCCGGTTTTCCATATTTCCATGTTAAAGAAGTTCGTGTCAGATCCGGATAAGGTTCTTAGTGAGCCTGATGTGGAGATCCTAGGAGATCTCACCTATGTTGAGCAGCGGGTGTGGATCCTGGACACGCAGATCAAAAAGTTGAGGAACAAGGAAATCCCGATGGTGAAAGTCCTTTAGAATCACCATAATGTAGAAGAATGCACCTGGGAGACACGGGAGTCTATGCTCCAGCAATACCCTCATCTCTTTTAAGGTTAGTATATATGTGTTGTTATGTGTTTTTATGTGTTATGCCATGATATGTTTGTTTTGTGAACATTCAAGGACGAATGTTCTTAAGGGGGGAGAATGTAATACCCGGCTAGACTCCGGCATCGGAATTCCTGCTTTTCAGCGGAACCTCGGATGTCGGAACTCTCTAGAAGGATAAAATATGTTTTTACAAAATGTTTTTCATGTTTTTGATAGTAAATTTTGAGTTAAAGTTTTAAAGAAAGGAAAAGAAAGAGAATGAAGGAAGAGCCCAAGTTCGGCCGCCGAACCTCATGTTCGGCCGCCGAACATGGGGTGCATGCGGAGGCACGTTAGGCCCCCGAAGGTGGTCTGGCCAGCCACCTATAAAGGGGTCCCCTGTCCGAAATGGGCGAGTTTTTCTCTCCCCATTTTCGGCCAAGGTGAGTCTCCGCCATTCCTTGTCGATCTTGTGTTCTTCTTTCAAGTCTCTCATGATTTTTATGAGTTTTTATCTTGTTTTTGAAGATTTTTGAGCAAAGAACGAAGTTTTGAAGCTTGGAGACCCCGGAGCTGGATTTCTCCCACCTCCAAGTTTGGATCGTCTCTCCTCTCGATTTTCAAGAGGTAAGTGGAGATCCTACCTTTCTTTTATGTTTTATGAAAGTTTTGAGGGGTTTTAGGGAGTTTTAATGCATGTTTAGATTAGTTGTAAATGTTAGGGTTTATGTGAGTTAAATGATGCAATGTATGTTCATTGTTTGATAAAATGTATTGTTGTGGGGGTATAGGCTAGTTTTAAGCCCCTAAATACTTAAGAGTATGTTTATGCATGTTTTTGCTTGGTTTGGTTTGAGTTTGGAGGATTTTGGGTAGCAAAATATGCATGGAGGCTGAGTTCTACCATTCTGGAAGAACTCAGGTTCGGCAGCCAAAGCCATATTCGGCGGCCGAACCTGCCTGAGGAGGCAATTTTGGCTGCCGAACCCTGCCCCCGAAAGTGTGGACTTTCGGCTCTGGAGGGGAGTTTTGGCCGCCAAAGGTGCCGCCGAAGGTGCATGAGTTTCGGATCTAGAAGGGACTTTCGGCCGCCGAAGGTGCCACCGAAGGTGCATGACTTTCGAATCTGGAGGGGGTTTCGGCCGCCGAAGGTGCCGCCGAAAGTCCCCTGTTCAGCCTTCCTTTGCATGTTTTCTATGAATGTTTTGTGATGTTTTAGGGGGTTTTTGGGGAGATGTTTAGAGTCTTGTTAACGTATGTTGGTCCCTCATTTGAGTCCATCTGTGTAGGTTCGGACCCGAGGAACCGAGGACCCCGGTAGTGAGATAGCTGCTTCAGAGTCTGTTCAGAGTCAGCCTGAGGTGAGTAGAATGGATCTTTATATTTTAAAACAAATAAATTTCAAGCATGTTCACGCATCACGAATGCCTTGATATATACTAGGTTGTTTGCATTAGAATTCACGAATATGTTGCATTGCATACTTTGATGTTGATGTGGATGGATGTTGGATGACCCATTAGTCCTCGGTATGATATGATGACGATGATACGGTATGGAAGTCCAGTGAGGCCCATTCTACGCTCCTGGCACGATGTAAGAGAAAGACCAGTGAGGCCCATTCTACGCCCCTGGCACCATTGGAATGTGTAAAGGACTATTGGTGATAAGTCCATCCTTAATGTGATTTGTTTGTGATGTGATGCATTTCATGTGAGCATATGTTTTAATATACTGTTTTACTATTCTGCTCACTGGGCTCTAGTAGCTCACCCCTTTCCCTTAACCCCCAGGTTTGCAGGTTCGGGATAAACAAGGAAGTCAGCAAGAGTAAGAGTTCTGTGTATGTAATAGTTAGTTGTGGACATGAAAGATAATAGAATGTAATGTAATGTATAGAATTTTTATTGAGGATTAGTATTGTGCTTGACCCTAATGTGTATGGTTAATCCCTCTTGTTCATGATCATTATGAAATGTTTTAATGTTAAGAGATGTAAACCGAGCTTGATGTATATAATGTTGACCCAACTAGAGTATTTGATGAGGGCTCTAGTGTGGGGTTTTTGTAATACCCGGCTAGACTCCAGTATCGGAATCCCTACCGTCCGGTGGGACCTCGGATGTCGGAAACCTCTAGAAGGGTAAAACTATGATTTTATGAAATGTTTTCATGTATTTCATGTTTTTAAGTAAGAATTAAATGAGTTTTTGCATGAACAATCTTTGGAGGAAAACCCAGGTTCGGCCGCCGAACTTTGAGGTTCGGCCGCCGAACATGCATGCTTTCGGAGGGACTTTAGGCGCCCGAAAACTTTGAGTGAGGGAAATGCAGGTTCGGCCGCCGAACTCCAAGTTCGGCCGCCGAACCTTGCATGCATGCGGAGGCACCTTCGGCCCCCGAACGTGGCCTGGCCAGCCACCTATAAAAGGGGCACTTAGCCGAAATGGGAGAGTTTTCTCCCATTTTCGACCTCAGCGAGCTTCCGACCTCCCTCTCCCAAATCTTGTGTTTTTCCTTCAATCCCCACCATTTTCTTTGAGTTTTAAGGTTCCACAAAAGTTTTTGAGTGTTTTTAAGCAAGTTTGGAGCTTGGAAGTCTTGGAGCTAAATCCCTCCATTTTCCGAGCTAGGGTCGTTCTTCCTCTCGATCTTCAAGAGGTAAGCTTCGATCTATGCTTCCTTTATGTTTTATGAAAGTTTTATGCAAGTTGATGGGGTAGAATGCATGTTTAGGCTTGTTGTTAGGTTTATGGATTTATGTTGTGATTTGTACAATGTATATTGGAAATGTGTTCTTTGAAGTGTTGTAGTTGGGGTATATTATAGTTTGAGACCCCTAGAGGTGATGTATGATGTGTATGCATGTGTAGAAACAAGTTTATGCATGTTTTGAGGCGTTTTGGAGGCTGTGGACATAAGGGAGCCAAGTTTCTGCCCTTCGGCAGAAACTCAGGTTCGGCCGCCGAAGTGACTTTCGGCCGCCGAACCCCCTTGTGGAGGCAGTTTCGGCTGCCGAAGCCTGCCCCCGAAACTCAAGTTTCGTCTCTGTCTGGGAGGTTCGGCCGCCGAAAGTGCCGCCGAACCTGCATGACTTTCGGCTGCAGAGGGACTTTCGGCCGCCGAACCTGCCGCCGAAAGTGCCCTGTTCAGCCATTTCTTACATGTTTTCATGTGATGTTTTCAGGATGTTCTAGGGGGTTTTTGGGGAGTATTTTAGAGTCATGTTCATGTATGTTTGGTCCCTCATTTGAGTCCACCTGTGTAGGTTCGGACCCGAGGAACCGAGACCCCCAGTAGTGAGCCAGCTGCTTCAGAGTCTCTTCAGAGCTAGCCAGAGGTGAGTGGAATAAACTTTAAGTTTTAAAGCAAATTAATGAAATGTTTTAGCATGATTCACGCATCACGAATGCCATGAGATATATTAGGTTGTTTGCATTAGAATTCACGAATATGTTGCATTGCATACTTTGTTGTTGATGTGGATGAATGTTGAATGATCCATTAGCCCTTGTATGTCATGATAGCCTATGTGAGTCCAGGTGTGCCTGCTACGGCTCTACGCCCCTGGCACTATGACTGATTATGGAAGTCCGGGTGTGCCTGCTACGGCTCTACGCCCCCGGCATGTATAAGTAAGAAAGATAGGGGCTAAATGGTGACAAGTTCATCCTTGTTGTGAAATGTTTGTGTTATGGCGCATACATGAAAGCATGATTTGAATTTATGTTATATTATTCTGCTCACTGGGCTCTAGTAGCTCACCCCACTCCCTTTATCCCCAGAGTTGCAGGTACAGGATAGATCGGGAAGTCGGCTAGAGTGAAGTTAAGTCATGTATGTTGTAATAGATAGTAGTGGACATGAACATGATGTAATGAGTACTTATGACCATGTAATGTAATTAATGATTTGATGATGTATTGAGGATTATAGTAGTGCTTGACCTAGAGGTGTGTGAATCCCCATTATGTACAGAGTATTTAATGAGTAATGATGTTAATGACCATGATTATCCAAGCTGATATGTATGATGATGATACCCCATTGGAGTATTTGATGAGGACTCCAGTGTGGGGTTTATGTATGATTTTGTGCATGCACAGGTTTTGCTTGGATAAGAGAAAAGAAAATTTTTTTTTACAGATCATGTATATGTTGTTATGAGATGTGGGATTCCACAGGTTTAAAGGAGGAATGTAGGCTTGCTACGGGTCCCGGCGGCCTTAAGCCGATCTAGATCCTAGCGCCGGTAACGGGTCGGATTTCCGGGTCGTTACAGAGTGGTATCAGAGCCCTAGGTTCATATGGTCAGACCTAGAGTGTCGGGCTCATAGATGTTCTAGAAGGTCAAGCACACTAGGAAAATCATGTCCACTAGGATAGGATGTACAGTCCTGTCTATATGATGATGTGATATGCCATGATGATATGCATGTGCATAAATGCTACGATGTGATGCTATGTATGTGATGAGGGTTCATGTGTTTCCACATGAACCATATGATGCTAATGATTGCTTGTGCTATGTGCTGTTTTTCAGAGGATAGAATGAGAGGAACTCGTCGATCTGCACGATTGACTGGAGTGCCACCTCAGGACGAGGGCGCTGATGCCCGTCCTTCAGCATTGCCTAGGGCAATGTCCAGTAGGTCCAACAGAGACAGAGTAGCTAGAGACCCTAGAAGGTCTTTGGATCTGGGTAGAAGCAGATCAGTAAGGGGAACAGTGCAGGGAGGAATGTCTGAGGATATGGAAGTAGACCAGAGGAGGGATGGCAGTCTCGGTGTGAGCATGCCGGAAGAGGGCATGGGAGAATCAGAAGGAGGCACTCAGGCCTCGAGTTATGTCCAGCCACATCACTACCCACCCTATTCACACCATCCAGGGTATTCGATGGGAGGTACATCAGATAACCCCAGTTTTAGTCCTTATCCTCCACATATGCCATACCCACCTTACTACCCACCATACTCTCAGTACCCCATGTACCCACCTCCACCTCCCTATACCAGTACAGCAAACCCTACCCCAGGGGATGTTGCACCTCCACCACCACCAGTACCTACTGTCCCGGAAACACAAGTACCCAAACCTACCTCATCTGGAGGGAGCAAGGTCAAGATGACCGATTACATGAAGTTGGGCGCTCCTCAGTACAGAGCAGGCGATGACCCATTTGAGTATCTGAACAGGGTCAAGACTATTACAGATGAGATAGGGGCTGATGACAGTAGAGCCATTCAGATGGCTGGGTTCACACTGGAGTGCAAGAAGGCACGTGGTTGGTTTAAGAACTATGTGAACCCGAGAGCGGACAGTATGTCCTGGGAGGAGTTCGCAAATGAGTTTGCAGGATGGGCTTTCCCTGAGAGCTCTAGAGAGCAGAAGATAATAGAATTCGAACAGTTGAGGCAGACTGAACAGATGAGTGTGGAGGAGTACACAGACAGGTTCCTGGAGTTGTTGCCATATGCTGGGCAGAATTTGGACACAGATCAAAAGAAGTCAAGTAGATATATTATGAGGCTGCACTCCAGGTATTCCTCTTTGATACAGTCAGCAGAGAGGGAGAGTTTCCATGCCATAGTGGATATGGCTAGGAGAATGGAGGCTTGTGCCATCGTTGAGGGGAAGGTAAAACAGTCAGTGGCACAGTCTTCTGGTTCCAAGACCCCAGGTGGGGAAAGGTTAGACTCTTCTTCTCTGAGTGCAGCAGTTGCAGGCAGTAAGAAGTGGGACAGAGGCCACAGAAAATCTAAGAAGAATAAGTTCTGGAACAAGATCAAGTCAGGTCTGGGTTTAGGCAGTGGCTCAAGCTCTGGCGCGGAGGTTACAGCATGTATGAGATGTGGGAGACCACACAAGGGAGTATGTCTGGCAGGGACAAACACATGTTTCAGATGCGGACAGGCGGGTCATTTGGCTCGAGACTGTCCTAGAGCAGCCTTTGCAGCACCGTCTCAGCAGACAGCCTCCGGCAGTGTGGTGCAGCCAGTAGCTCCAGCCGCAACACAGGCCAGTGGCAGAGGCAGAGGGAGAGGGTCAGCCTCTTCATCAGCAGGATACAGAGGTGAAGGTCCATCAGCTCCGGCACGGATCTTCACTATGACTCAGCAGGAGGCCAACACATCCAACACCGTGGTGGCAGGTAATCTCATCATTGGTTGTTCTGATGTGTATGCCTTAATGGACCCGGGTGCATCTCATTCTTTTATTGCTCCGAGAGTCGTGGAGAGGGTGGGATTGATGGTCTCTGGGTTAGAGTGTCCCCTATGGGTCAGTGGACCCAAGTGTGACCCGTCAGTGGCAGAGGCAGTCTGCCAATGTAGTCCAGTTTTCATAGAGGGAAGATGCCTTTCCGCCGACCTTGTGGTTCTAGATTTGACAGATTTTGACGTCATTCTAGGGATGGATTGGTTATCGACCCATGGTGCTACCTTGGACTGTAGAGACAAGGTAGTCAGATTCAGAGATCAGGATGGGTCAGAGGTCGTCTTCCGAGGAGACAAGAGGGGTACACCTAGAGGTCTGATCTCAGCTCTTCAGGCTCGTAGGTTGCTTAGGAGGGGATGTCAGGGGTTTCTAGCTCATGTGAGGGAGTTAGATAGTCATGTCAGAGAGCCCGCCTCAGTGCCTGTGGTAAGTGAGTTCTTAGATGTTTTCCCAGACGAGCTGCCAGGGTTACCACCTACTAGGGAGATAGAGTTCGAGATTGAGTTAATGCCTGGTACCAGACCGATCTCTATCCCTCCCTACAGGATGGCACCAGCTGAATTGAAAGAACTGAAGGAACAGTTGCAAGAGCTGGTAGATAAGGGTTTCATCCGACCGAGTACTTCACCTTGGGGTGCTCCGGTTTTGTTTGTGAGGAAGAAGGATGGATCCCTCAGACTTTGTATCGACTACAGACAGTTGAACAAGGTCACTACCAAGAACAAGTACCCTTTGCCGAGGATCGACGATCTATTCGACCAGCTAGCAGGAGCAGGTTGTTTCTCCAAAATAGATCTGAGATCAGGGTACCATCAGTTGAGGATAAGGAATGAAGATGTACCGAAGACAGCTTTCAGGACCAGGTATGGGCACTATGAGTTCCTTGTGATGCCGTTTGGGTTGACCAACGCCCCTGCAGCATTCATGGACCTCATGAACAGAGTATTCAGTCAGTATCTGGATCACTTCGTTATTGTCTTCATAGATGATATCTTAGTGTACTCCAGAAATGCAGAGGAGCATGTCCATCACCTGAGGACAGTTTTGCAGACCTTGAGAGAGCATGGCTTGTATGCCAAGTTCTCCAAGTGTGAGTTTTGGCTTAGGAGCATTTCATTCTTGGGGCACATTGTGTCAGAACAGGGTATTGAAGTAGACCCCAAGAAGGTAGAGGCTGTAGCTAACTGGCCTAGACCCACCACAGTGACCGAGATTAAGAGTTTTCTGGGTTTAGCAGGTTACTACAGGAGGTTCGTTCAGGACTTCTCAAAGATTGCTGCTCCTATGACCAAATTGACAAAGAAGAATCAGAAGTTCATATGGACCGATCAGTGTGAGGAAAGCTTTGAGGAGCTTAAGAGGAGGTTGACTTCAGCACCGGTGTTAGCTCTGCCAAAAAGTGATGATGACTTCTCAGTATATTGTGATGCGTCCCGTGTGGGACTGGGTTGTGTGCTAATGCAAAATGAGAGGGTGATCGCTTATGCTTCTAGGCAGTTGAAGAAGCATGAGCTGAATTACCCCACACATGACCTAGAGATGGCAGCAGTGATCTTTGCACTCAAGATGTGGAGGCATTACCTTTATGGGGTAAAGTGTGAGATCTTCACAGATCATAAGAGCCTGCAATACATCCTGAGTCAGAGAGAACTGAACATGAGGCAGAGGAGATGGGTAGAGCTGTTGAGTGACTATGATTGCAAGATTCAGTACCATCCGGGTAAGGCGAATGTTGTGGCAGACGCCCTAAGCCGGAAATCACTCGGCAGTCTATCCCACATTTCAGCAGAGAGGAGGCCGGTGGTGAAGGAGTTCCACAGACTTATGAGTGAGGGATTACAGTTGGAATTGTCTGGCACAGGTGCCTTGGTGGCTCAGATGAGAGTGACACCCGTGTTTCTGGAGCAGGTAGCTCAGAAACAGCATGAGGACCCAGAGTTGGTCAGGATAGCCAGAACGGTTCAGTCAGGCCAGAGTGATGAGTTCAAGTTTGATGATAAGGGGATCCTCCGCTACGGGAACAGATTATGTGTGCCAGATGACATTGGTCTGAAGGGAGATATTATGGGGGAAGCCCATAATACCAGGTATAGTGTTCACCCTGGAGCCACCAAGATGTATCAGGATCTGAAGAGAGTGTATTGGTGGCCAGCTATGAAGAAGGACGTGGCACTGTTCGTGTCAGCCTGCGATGTGTGTCAGAGGGTGAAACTAGAGCATCAGAAGCCGGCTGGACTGTTGAATCCACTACCGATTCCAGAGTGGAAATGGGAGAATATAGCTATGGACTTCGTAGTGGGGTTACCGGCGACGTCCAACAGATTGGACTCCATATGGGTGATTGTGGACAGACTCACCAAATCTGCTCACTTCATCCCTGTCAGGAGTGGTTACTCTGTGGACAAGTTGGCACAGGTGTACGTAGATGAGATTGTCAGACTGCATGGGGTCCCGGTATCTATAGTGTCAGATAGAGGGCCCCAGTTCACCTCCAGGTTTTGGCGGAGTCTGCAGAACGCTATGGGTACCAGATTAGACTTCAGTACTGCCTTCCACCCACAGACAGACGGACAGTCAGAGAGGACCATCCAGACAATAGAGGATATGCTCAGAATGTGTGTGCTAGATTTTGGCGGTTCTTGGAGGCAGCATCTACCTTTGGTGGAGTTTGCCTACAATAACAGCTATCATGCTAGCATAGGGATGGCTCCATATGAAGCTTTATATGGAAGGAAGTGCAGATCACCTATCTGCTGGGAGGAAGTAGGAGAGAGGACTCTTGCGGGTCCGGAGTTAGTAGAGCTTACCAGTATGGTAGTACCCATAATCAGAGAGAGGATCAAGACTGCTGCTAGTCGGCAGAAGAGTTATGCAGATATCCGCAGAAGACAGCTAGAGTTTCAGGAGGGGGATTTGGTTTTGCTCAAGGTGTCTCGTATGAAAGGAGTGGTTCGGTTCGGGAAGAAGGGTAAGTTAGCTCCACGGTACATCGGTCCTTTTGAGGTGCTTCAGAGGGTTGGTAATGTGTCGTACAAGCTAGACTTGCCTGCTTCGATGGAGAGAATCCATCCGGTTTTCCATGTTTCTCTGTTACGGAAGTACGTGTCAGATCCGAGAAAGGTTCTTAGTGAGCCTGATATGGAGATCCATGAGGATCTCACCTATGTAGAACAGCCAGTGCGGATCCTAGACACTCAGATCAGAAAGCTGAGGAACAAGGAAATCCCGATGGTGAAGGTCCTTTGGAACCACCACAACTTAGAGGAATGCACCAGGGAGACCCGGGAGTCTATGCTCCAGCAATACCCCCATCTGTTTTGAGGTGAGTGTTAGTTGTTTTGAGTGTCTGTATGTATGCTATGCGGTATGTTATGTTTATGCCATGTTGATGCCATGTTTCATGTGTTAGTTGAGGAACATTCGGGGACGAATGTTCTTAAGGGGGGGAGAATGTAATACCTGGCTAGACTCCGGTATCGGAATCCCTACCGTCCGGTGGGACCTCGGATGTCGGAAACCTCTAGAAGGGTAAAACTATGATTTTATGAAATGTTTTCATGTATTTCATGTTTTTAAGTAAGAATTAAATGAGTTTTTGCATGAACAATCTTTGGAGGAAAACCCAGGTTCGGCCGCCGAACTTTGAGGTTCGGCCGCCGAACATGCATGCTTTCGGAGGGACTTTAGGCGCCCGAAAACTTTGAGTGAGGGAAATGCAGGTTCGGCCGCCGAACTCCAAGTTCGGCCGCCGAACCTTGCATGCATGCGGAGGCACCTTCGGCCCCCGAACGTGGCCTGGCCAGCCACCTATAAAAGGGGCACTTAGCCGAAATGGGAGAGTTTTCTCCCATTTTCGACCTCAGCGAGCTTCCGACCTCCCTCTCCCAAATCTTGTGTTTTTCCTTCAATCCCCACCATTTTCTTTGAGTTTTAAGGTTCCACAAAAGTTTTTGAGTGTTTTTAAGCAAGTTTGGAGCTTGGAAGTCTTGGAGCTAAATCCCTCCATTTTCCGAGCTAGGGTCGTTCTTCCTCTCGATCTTCAAGAGGTAAGCTTCGATCTATGCTTCCTTTATGTTTTATGAAAGTTTTATGCAAGTTGATGGGGTAGAATGCATGTTTAGGCTTGTTGTTAGGTTTATGGATTTATGTTGTGATTTGTACAATGTATGTTGGAAATGTGTTCTTTGAAGTGTTGTAGTTAGGGTATATTATAGTTTGAGACCCCTAGAGGTGATGTATGATGTGTATGCATGTGTAGAAACAAGTTTATGCATGTTTTGAGGCGTTTTGGAGGCTGTGGACATAAGGGAGCCAAGTTTCTGCCCTTCGGCAGAAACTCAGGTTCGGCCGCCGAAGTGACTTTCGGCCGCCGAACCCCCTTGTGGAGGCAGTTTCGGCTGCCGAAGCCTGCCCCCGAAACTCAAGTTTCGTCTCTGTCTGGGAGGTTCGGCTGCCGAAAGTGCCGCCGAACCTGCATGACTTTTGGCTGCAGAGGGACTTTCGGCCGCCGAACCTGCCGCCGAAAGTGCCCTGTTCAGCCATTTCTTACATGTTTTCATGTGATGTTTTCAGGATGTTCTAGGGGGTTTTGGGGGAGTATTTTAGAGTCATGTTCATGTATGTTTGGTCCCTCATTTGAGTCCACCTGTGTAGGTTCGGACCCGAGGAACCGAGACCCCCAGCAGTGAGCCAGCTGCTTCAGAGTCTCTTCAGAGCTAGCCAGAGGTGAGTGGAATAAACTTTAAGTTTTAAAGCAAATTAATGAAATGTTTTAGCATGATTCACGCATCACGAATGCCATGAGATATATTAGGTTGTTTGCATTAGAATTCACGAATATGTTGCATTGCATACTTTGTTGTTGATGTGGATGAATGTTGAATGATCCATTAGCCCTTGTATGTCATGATAGCCTATGTGAGTCCAGGTGTGCCTGCTACGGCTCTACGCCCCTGGCACTATGACTGATTATGGAAGTCCGGGTGTGCCTGCTACGGCTCTACGCCCCCGGCATGTATAAGTAAGAAAGATAGGGGCTAAATGGTGACAAGTTCATCCTTGTTGTGAAATGTTTGTGTTATGGCGCATACATGAAAGCATGATTTGAATTTATGTTATATTATTCTGCTCACTGGGCTCTAGTAGCTCACCCCACTCCCTTTATCCCCAGAGTTGCAGGTACAGGATAGATCGGGAAGTCGGCTAGAGTGAAGTTAAGTCATGTATGTTGTAATAGATAGTAGTGGACATGAACATGATGTAATGAGTACTTATGACCATGTAATGTAATTAATGATTTGATGATGTATTGAGGATTATAGTAGTGCTTGACCTAGAGGTGTGTGAATCCCCATTATGTACAGAGTATTTAATGAGTAATGATGTTAATGACCATGATTATCCAAGCTGATATGTATGATGATGATACCCCATTGGAGTATTTGATGAGGACTCCAGTGTGGGGTTTATGTATGATTTTGTGCATGCACAGGTTTTGCTTGGATAAGAGAAAAGAAAATTTTTTTTTACAGATCATGTATATGTTGTTATGAGATGTGGGATTCCACAGGTTTAAAGGAGGAATGTAGGCTTGCTACGGGTCCCGGCGGCCTTAAGCCGATCTGGATCCTAGCGCCGGTAACGGGTCGGATTTCCGGGTCGTTACAGTTTTTATGTATTTAGTTTCAGTGCATGCACGAGTCGAGCTTGGTAAATGAAAAGGTTTAAAATTTTTATGTAAATGTATGATCATGTATGGAATTTAACAGGTATAACAGGATGTATGTTAGGCTTGCTACGGGTCCCGGCGCCCTTAAGTCAATCTGGATCCTAGCGCCGGTAGCGGTCCGATTTTGGGTCGTTACACTATGATGGTGTGTTGAACATTCGGGGACGAATGTTCTTAAGGGGGGAAGAATGTAATACCCGGCTAGACCCCAGCATCGGAATTCCTACTTTCCGGCAAAATCTCGGATGTCGGAACCCTCTAGAAGGGTAAAATATGTTTTTATAAAATGTTTTCTCATGTTTTTATGGTTTTAATGAAGAAAAGAATTGAGTTTTGAAAGAAAAGACCAAGGAGGAAAAGTCCAGGTTCGGCCGCCGAACCTCATGTTCGGCCACCGAACATGATGGACTTGCGGGAGCTCTTTTGGCCCCCGAAGGTGGTCTGGCCAGCCACCTATAAAAGGCCCCTTATCCGAAAATGGGCGAGTTTTCTCTCCCTATTTTTTGGGCATAGGTGAGATTTCGCCCTCCCATGGTTGATTTTATGTTTTCCTTCAAATCCCTTCAAGTTTTGATGAGTTTTTACTTTGTTTTGAAGATTTTTGAGCTAAGATCAAGGTTTTGAAGCTTGGAGACCCCCAGAGCTAGATTTCTCCCCATCTCCAAGTTTGGATCACCTCTCCTCTCAATCTTCAAGAGGTAAGGGTCGATCCACGCCTTTTATGATGTTTTAAGTAAGTTTTAAGAAGGGGTAAAATATTAGGGTTTATGTTAGTTAAATGTTAAATGTATGCTAAATGTGATGTTTGTTGGGGTATAGATTAGTTTTATGCCCCTATATGCTTGAAAATGTGTTTATGCATGTTTTAGTATAGTTTGATGCATGTTGGGTTGTTGTGGGTGGCTGGTTATGCAAGGCAGAATCGGGATTCTGCCCTTTGGGAGAGCCCAGGTTCGGCCGCCGAACTTGCCTGTGGAGGCAGTTTGGCCGCCTAAACTCGCCCTCGAAAGTTTGGACTTGCGGCTCTGGAAGGACCTTCGGCCGCCGAACCCTACCCCCGAAAGTGCTTGACTTTCGGCTCTGGAGGGACTTTCGACCGCCGAACCTGCCGCCGAAAGTGTCCTATCCAGCATTCCTTTGCATGTTTTCTATGAATGTTTTGTGGTGTTTTAGGGGGTTTTTGGGGAGATGTTTAGAGTTTGTTTGGTCCCTCATTCAAGTCCACCTGTGTAGGATCGGACTCGAGAAACCGAGGAGGCTAGCCGTGCTAGCTATTTCAAAGTCAGCCAGAGGTGAGTAGACCAGAACTACTTTCTATTTTAAACGTAATTAAACTCCTAAGCATGTTCATGCATCACGATTGCCATGTTTATAGGTTGTTGCATTAGAATTCACGAATATGATGCATTGCATAATTTGCTGTTGATGTGGATGAATATTTGATGATCCATTAGCCCTCGATATGATATGCTATGTTATGATGTGAAAGACCAGGTGTGGCCTGCACTACGCCCCTGGCACTATGTAAGGGAAAGTCCGGGTGTGGCCTGCACTACGCCCCCGGCACAATTGGATATGTTATGATATATATATGTAAGAGAAAGACCACCCCCTGGCACAATTGGATTATGTAGAGGGTTATTGGTGACAAGTCCATCTGTGATGTGAATTGTTTGTGATGTGATGCATTTCATGATGGCATATGTTTAAATTGTTTTATTGTTCTGCTCACTGGACTTTAGTAGCTCACCCCTTTCCCCTAACCCACAGGTTTGCAGGTCAGAGATAGCGCTAGAAGTCAACAAGGGTAATGGCTAAGGCTTTGTTTTGTAATAGATTAGTAGTGGACATGATATGTAAAATAATGTAATGTAATGTAAGGCATTATCCAATGTTGTAATGAGGATTAGCATTGTGCTTGGCCCTAATGTATGGTTGATCCCTTTTTGTACATGATCTTATTTTAATGTTTTAATGATGTTATGTTGAACCAAACTTGATGTATGTAATGTTGGCCCAACTAGAGCATTTGATGAGGGCTCTAGTATGGGGTTTGTATGTATAAAGTTATGGTGCATGCACAGGTCAAGCTTGTTATATGGAAAGTTTAAAGTTTTTATGGAAATATTGATCATGTATGGGATTTTATCAGGTGTACAGAATGTATAGTTGGCTTACTACAGGTCTCGGCAACCTTAATTCGATCTGGATCCTAGTGTCGATAGTGGTCCGGTTTCCGGGTCATTACATAAATGACTAAACTATTTAATATTTATTGAATTTATTTATTAGATTGAAGAATATTATGAAACGATATTTGAAAAATCACATGTTTAATAAAAATTATAATTTTAATTAATTAAATTTAAAAGGAGCAATAAATATATTTCACTCATATAACGATAATTAATAAATGAAATAATTGATTCTTGAACAATTTAAAAATATAAATGTATAAATGTTTGATTTTAAAAATATAAAGATTTATTTATTAATTATATTAAAATTTAAGAATTAAAATATAATTTATTTTAATATTTATCTATGTAGATTATTATTTTAAAATGTTTATAGAATAAAAAAATTTAAATATTTAGATTAATTTATATTTATATCCAAAATTTTATAATAAAATTAATTTTTTTAATTTATCGCAATTATAACTAAAATAATTAAATTAAATTTAAAAAAATTAATAATAAATTATAATATAATTTTTAAATATTATATTAATAAAATATATAATTCTTTAATTCACATTTTATATTATAAATAAATTTATTTTACATTTATCATATTATATATTATAACTGAATAAATATTTATTATAAATAAATTAATTTCTATTACATAAAATATCATATATAATATTATATATTAAAATATTTCATTAAATATTTATATTTAACGTTATAAATTATATACATATTTTTAATATATATATATAATTAAATAAAATAAAAATATTATATGTTTTAATCTATAAAGTCATCTCCTTGATAATCTCATGGAAATTCATCTCTTAGCCATATTTTCATAAATTATTTGAAGTATTTAATATTTTTCTCACTTTATTTTACACATATATTTATAATATATATTAATTTATTAGTTTATTAGATAAAAAGCATCACATCCTACACCAAAAGGGAAATCGAAACGGAAAAGATTTATATAGCTAGCTCGGTAACTATTAAAGGGTTAACCATTTTGGGTAAGGTGAAATGTGGGTTTTAAATAATTTAAATTAAACATTTTGGATTAAAAGGGATATGGATTATGAAATTATTTAAGCTAGTAATATTAATAATATTGCTATAAATGAAAAGTGATGTGCCTGAAATAGAGTTGTATTGTGATTGACCAACATGCAATAAAGAGAATGTGAGGTGGTGGGCATTTATGGTAACCATTCTGACGCTCAAATCAGTAAATTAAAGGAATGACGAATGTAAAGAATCGTTTAAAATTTAAGAGTAATTGTATAAGAATTGTGTATCTTGGTCTCTGCAATCATTAGTTTTTACATTGTAAGAAAATTGAGTTAATTATAGTATTTCTTAAAAATTCAGCTGGTTTCGGCTAATTGATAGGAAATTCTATTGGCTAATTGATCAAGATCTTGTGATTACAAGTGGACGGGGATCTGCTGAATTGTGCCTGTTAAATTTATATAAAGACTCAGCCTCTTTATAGGAGGCCGAGTCTTAATGAAAAATCAGATGCTATAGTGTCCGGGTGTAACGACCCGGAAACCGGACCGCTATCGGCGCTAGGATCCAGATTGACTTAAGGTCGCTGGGACTCGTAGCAAGCCTAACATATATCCTGTCATACCTGATAAATCCCATACATGATCATGCATAATCATAAAACTTTAAACTTTTCACATATGTACCAAGCTTGACCTGTGCATGCACCATAACTGTATACATAAAACCCCTTACTGGAGCCCTCATCAGATGCTCCAGTTGGGTCAACATCTCATATGCCAAGCCTGATTCAACATGTTTCATCATTAATACATTTACATCAATATCATGTACAACAGGGATTTACAATAAATACTAGGGCCAAGCACAATACTAATCGTCATTACATTACTTTACATTACATCATTTTACATTTCATTACATTACATGTCCACTAACACTCTATTACATGACATAATCATGGCTATTACCCTTGCTGACTCCCTGTGCTACCTCTGGTCCTGCAAACCTGGGGGTTAAGGGAAGGGGTGAGCTACTAAAGCCCACTGAGCAGAACAATAAAACAGTTTATAAAGGTATGCCATCATGAAATGCATCACAACACAAGTAAATCACCTTAAGATGGTATTATCACCAATAGCCCTTTACATATCAAATAAATGCCCGGCCCTCGACGGAGCTCCTCAGGACTTCCTCTTAAACATATCATAACATGTCCAACTATGCCAGGGGCGATATGGCCACACCTGGTCTTCTCTTACATATTGCCAGGGGCGACACGGCCACACCTGGTCTTCTCTTACATTTACATATTGCCAGGGGCGATACGGCCACACCTGGTCTTTCCATCTCATAACATATCATATCACATCGAGGGCTAATGAATCATCCAATAACCATCCACATCAACAATGAATAATGCAATGCGTCATATTCGTAGATTCTAATGCAACAACCTATAAACATGGCAATCATGATGCATGAACATGCTTAAAAGTTTATTTGCTTTAAAATAAAAGTGTCGTGTTCTACTCACCTCTGGCTGACGCTTTACTGACTCTGTAGCAGCTAGCTCACTGCTGACCTCCTCGGTCTCTCAGGTCCGATCCTACACAGGTGGACTCAAATGAGGGACCAAACATACTCTAACATAACTCTAAACATCTCCCCAAAAACCCCCTAAAACATCACAAAAATATTCATAGAAAACATGCAAAGGAAGGCTGGACAGGGCACTTTCGGTGGCAGGTTCGGCGGCCGAAAATTCCTCAAGAGCCGAAAGTCAGGCACTTTCGGGGGCAGGGTTCGGCGGCCGAAAGTTCTTCCAGAGCTGAAAGTCACCCACTTTCGGGGGCAAGTTCGGCGGCCAAAACTCTCCTCCATCGCCGAAAGTCCAAACTTTCGGGGGCGAGTTTAGGCAGCCTAAATTGCCTTCCCTGGCAGGTTCAGCGGCCGAACATGGCTTCGGCAGCCGAACCTGAGTTCTCCAGAATGGCAGAACCCGAGCCTCACATGCACACCAGCCACCCCAAAGCCTCCCAATTCATACCAACTCACACAAAAGTATGCATAAACACATTTTCAAGCATTTAAGGGCTTAAAACTAGCCTATACCCCAACAAATATCACATTAAGCATACATTTAACATAAAGGGTATATAAACCCCAACATTTTAGATCTACTCTAAACATGCATTAAAACCCTTAACCCCTTCTTAAAACTTACTTAAAACATGAAAGAAGAGGAGGATCCACACTTACCTCTTAAAGATCGAGAGGAGATGCGATCCCAAACTTGAAAATGTGGAGAAAATGAACTCCGAAGGTCTCCAAGCTTCTAAAACCTTGATCTTAGCTTAAAATCTTCAAAACACGATAAAAACTCATAAAAACTCTGGGAGATTTGAAGAAAAACATAAAATCAACCATGGAGGGTCAAGAACTCACCTTAGCCCAAAAAAGGAGAGAGAAAACTCGCCCCTTTTTGGATATGGGGCCTTTTATAGATGGTTGGCCAGACCACCTTCGGAGGCCAAAGGTGCTTCCACAACTCCACCATGTTCAGCAGCCGAACTTGGGGTTCGGCGGCAGCAAAAGGGAGCCACCTTCGGCGGCCGAACATGAGGTTTGGCAGCCGAACCTGGCATTTCCCTTCAAAACTTTCTTTTCTTTCAAAACTCAATTTTCTTTCTTGATCAAACCATGAAAACATGTAAAAAATTTTAGAAAACCTTTATTTTACCCTTCTAAAAGGCTTCCGACATCCGATGAATTCCGGATTCCTACGGAGATTCCGCCGGAAGATAGGAATTCTGATGCCGGGGTCTAGCCGGGTATTACACCGGGTCTTTCTTTCTATTAGTAAAATCGTGTATCGGCTTATCAGACCCTTACCATGTGCTCTATTGATAGATATTGAATTCGTCAATTAAAATTAATTTCCCTTTTCTACTACAATAATTTTTATAGAAAAGGTAATTAAGTATCAATTTCACAGATACTTTAAATTTATTTAATTTAAATGCTAAGCGAAAAAAAAAATGAAGAATTATTTAAAATGAAAAATAGAAGAAGGAAATTTCAATTTTAATTTAAAAAAATTAAAAAGAAATAAAATAAGTATGATAGGATGATGGAATAAATAATTAATTTAAAACTTCAGCCGAAGATAATCAAAGTTGAGAGGTTTAACGATTAATCATTGATTCAAAAAGTAATTCATTTAATTTTCTATTATTTGGTTATAATGTTTAAACAAGTGAATTTTATCAATTTTGCTTTAAAATTAAATTAATTTACAAAATGCTAAATTAATTTTTAATTAATTAATAACTCTAATAAGCATATAGATTTAATTAATTAATTGCTTTAAGAAAATAAAAATCCAAACTTAATTAACAATTACAATGGAATTATTTAAATTAAATCAGTCAATTTCTTAATATAAATAAATATGTTAATTGCTACTTGTATTAATCCAATTAAATAATTATTTATTTACTTGAATTAATTAGTAATATGTTGTTTAATTAGGATACTCAATAGGTCTCTTGAATTCCTAAGAAGAGAACAATAATGGTGGTGTTTCTTGAAAACAGAAAAAAAATAAAAATAGAAATTAAGATGAAGAGAAAATAATATTAGATCTCGCCACTTAAATAAAACCTCAACTATAATTTTCAACTGAAAGAGAGTATTTAGCCACTGAGGACCATAACAAAAATGCAGAAAAATAAAATGTAGAAAAAGAGAAGAAGAGTTCGGCTGGAGGGACCGAAAGATGAAAATAAGAGGTGAATTGAGAGATGAGAAAATATATTTCCAACTTCTAAAATAGCCTTTATATAGGTTTTTCAAATAAAAAAAATAAAAAAAATATTTAAAATTTAAAAAGAAAGAAAATAAATCAACAAATCCTTCTATGGTTGTTATCATAATCCTTGATCTGATCGTATTTACAGCTATCTGAAATAATTTGAATTCTATACAGCTGACAAAATAAAAACTCTCTTGTCTATCCGTCGAGTTTGGGTCACAGTCTTGGGCAAGATAAAACCTTCCGGTCTAAAACAGCCTCTACTAGTTCTTTTTTACACTTTCAGCTCTAAACCTATTCAAAATCAAAATCCAAGTAAAAGTGGTGAGTTTTACAACTCATCACCTGTCTTATGGTGACAGCTCATAGTTTACTTTGGACGATTGTTGTGTTACATCAGAGGTCCTCCGTTGGTCTTCGATTCTTTAGATTCGAAGGTGACAGTTATCTTCAAGATCTTGGGCACGTGGCATATCTAGATTGACTTTCCACACTCGTGTTGTTCTGCCTGCCCCTAATCATAAAATAACATAAGTTTTTTAATGGGATTTAACACTTGTCTTGTGACTCGCCTGGCGAACACCCACCTCGTGGCTGTGGAATAAATTAGAAAAAATAATAAACTGAACTAACACTCAGTCGAGACCGACACCTGGTCGTTTAGCCTAGCAAAAACCCACTTTGTGGCACTTTTTGGCAGAAACTTAATTTTGTCTTTTATGACTAACGCCCGAAGACTCGCCTAGAAGTTATCCGCCTCGTGGTACTTTTTAGTAGAAACTTGATTTTGTCTTTTGGAACTAATATCCGAAGACTCGCCTGGCAGTTACCTGCCTTGTGGTGCTTTTTTAGCAAAAACTTATCTTTCGAGACTAGCACCCGAAGACTCACCTGGCAGTTACTCGCCTTGTGGCACTTTTGGCAAAAACTTGTCTTTTGGGACTAGCACCCGAAGACTCACCTAACGGTTTTCCGCTTTATGGCCTGGCATAAAATGCCTTAGAAACTTTTTGTGAAGCGGAACTAAAAACCAGTTGCATGGCCTGGCGAATACCCGCCTTGTGGCCTGGTATAGAATGCCTTAGAAACTTTTTGTGAAGTGAGTCTAACACCCGATTGCGTGGCCTAGTGAATACCCACCTCGCGGCTTGGCATAAAATGCCTTAGAAACTTTCTATGAAGCAGGACTAACACCCGATTGCATGGCCTGGTGGATACCCGTCTCGTGGCCTGGTATAAAATGCTTTTAGAACTTTTTGTGAAGCGGGACTAACACCCATCACGTGGCCTGGCAGAACCCGTCTCGTGGCCTGATATAAAATGCCATAGAAACATTTCGTGAAAAGGGACTAGCATCTAGTGGCCTGGTATAGAATGCTTGGTTTAGCGGGACTAATACCCGGATTATGGCCTGGTGGAACTTGCCTTGTCGCCTAGCATTGAATGCCTTGTTTAGCAAGACTAACACCCATATTATGGCTTGGCGAAATCCGCTTTGTGGCTTGGCATTACATGGCTTGTTTAGCGGGACTAACAATCAAATTATGGCCTAGCGAATATGCACCTTAATGTCGCAATGTCTTATAGAATTTCTTATAAATGTGGGGCTAATACTCAGTTGTTGGGCCTGGTGGATACTAGCCTCGTGGTTTGGCATAAAATGCCTTAGTTGACGGGACTAACACCCGATCATTGAGCCTGTTGGATACCCACCTTTTGGGTTGGCATAAAATGCCTTATTTAGCAAGCTGACACTCGAATTATGGTCTGGTATAAGATGTCTTGTTTAGCAGGACTGACACCCAAATTATAATATGACGAAACTTGCCTTGTGGCCTGGCATAAGATGTATTGTTTAGTGGCACTGACACTTGGATTATGGTCTAGCGGAACCCATTTTATGGCTTGGCATAAGATACTTTGTTTAGCGGAACTGACACTTGAATTATGGCCTGGCTAAACCCGTCTTGTGACTTTTAATTAATGCTCTTTAATCTTTTTTGAAGAAGGCAACCCCATCGTTCCTTGTTACTGAATAACACAACATATAGAAAAAATACATCGTTAACTGTTATTAATAAAATTTTCTCAGATTATAAATATTTCAGGAGTGGGGAATAACTCAGCTATCTAACTTGGTCAGCTTATAAGACCTTGGATGAATAACCTTCGAGACCCTAAATGGTTATTTTTAATTTTCGTCCAACTTACCAAACTCGACATTATCTCCTATTGCATATGTTCTTTTAAGGACTAAGTCCCCGTGACTTTACTCTACCATTGAACATTTAGGACATTTTCTGTAACCCGTTTCTTTTTTCCTTTACCATTGTTGGGTATTCCTGCAATTACATGAATAACCCCTACAGGTTCACTGTCAGTGATGGTTTCGTGAGTTGTTTCCTCGGGTTCAGGTTTCCTCTCTTCTCTACTATTTCTGGTGAACTTTTAAAGTATCACATCTCTTATTAACCTCTCGATCTCATCTTTCAATTGCCAATACTCCTCCATTGTATGTTTATGGTCTTCGCGAAAGCAGCAGTACTTAGTCCTGTCTTGTTTTTTGGCTCTCTCAGGGTTGAGCTTGGGAGGCCACTTGACCTCTTTGTCATTTTTCCTAATCCATATTAGAATACATGTTTGTGAGTCATTCAATGGAGTATAGTTTTTATACTTACTTTGGTTATCCCTTCTTCGGGAGACTAGGTAACTTCTATGGTCTTCTTTATATCCTCACATCTCCATCTTTTAGTTTTGCTTTTGACTCGTCCTTTTGTTATCTCTCAATGCTTGAACTTTGTCATCCAGCCTAATGTACTTCTGAGATTTGTCCATTAGCTGTTGGTACGTAGTGGCTGGGTTCTTGATTTAGGGAATCCATAAACTTGACGTTGTGTGTTCCTTTCTTCAATGCTTTACATGTTATCTCATGATTTAATTCCTCTACTTATATTACTTCTGCATTAAACCGTGAGATAAAACTCCTTAAAGACTCGCCCTCTCCTTAGTGGATCTTCTGCAAGTTAGAGGAGAGTTTTTTAGGAGGTATACAAGTAATAAATCTTTATTTAAATAACATAGCGAATTGTGTAAAATTTTATATTAAATCTGGGCTCAAATGTTGGTACCATTTCAGAGATAAAACTCCTTAAAGACTTGCCATTTCCTTGGTGGATTTTTCACAAGTCAGATGAGAGCGTTTTAGAAGGTATAGAAGTAATAAACCTAGATTTAAATAACATAGTGAATTGTGTAAAATTCTGAATTAAACCTGGGCTCAGATGTTGGTACCACTTCTGAGTCAAACCTGTGAGTGTTGACGGAAACACTCGGCACAGCATGAAGTTATTGCCATCCTAAAGTTGCATGGTCGTCCTAGTGATCGCTAGGTGACTTCTGAAATCTATTATTCCATCATATTTATCCAAGTTTAGCAGCTTGAAATTGGTTGGGAAAGTTTTTGCTAAGATCTCTTTTAATAGAGGCGATGCATCGTCCAAGCCATAGTCCTCCTCCTACTCCTTCTGGTACCTTTGCACAGCTCAAACCAGCTTCCAGTTGACGTTTTCAAAGCCTTATCCAAAGACTCTTCATCCTCTAGTTTGGCCTTCCCTTTGGATTGCGCTCGAATCGCTTCTATCCGACTCCTTGAGGTATCAATAGAAGCATCCTCCCTTATTCTAGGAGCCATAAATGATGGCTCCCCTCGAGATTTGTATTGCTCGAGAGTAGTCTACAACCTTTTGATTTATTAGAGTATTTTCTCATTGTTCAGATTGTCGAGATTTGCTTCGTTGACCATAAAGGGTGTGTTTTATCTATTACGAGGAGTGGAAGAAATGATAACGCTCTTATTGGTAGCAACCTTAGTAGTAGCTCGTGAACTACCGGTCATTTCGAGAGAAAGAAAAGAAATACATTTTTTTTAAGAGAAAGGGAATAAGAGACCAGTTTTAATTCAAATGAACATAGAGAATTTAATGAATTTTCCAATAACAGAACCAAATAATATGCTCGAAATAGAGCTGTGCTGCGATTGGCCAACCTATAAGAAAGAGAATGTGAGGTGGTGAGCACCTACGACAATAATTTCGACGCTCAAGTCAGTAAACTGAAGGAAATAGCCAATGTAAGAAATTGCTTAGAACTCAAAAGTAATTGTATAAGAATTGCATATATTAGTTTGTGCGATCATTAGCTTTTATACTATAAGAAAATAGAGTTAATTATAGTATTTCTTGTAAATCTAGCTGGTGCCGGTTAATTTTTAAGAGATTCCACTGACTAATTGATCGGGAATCTCATGATTACAAGCGTAACAGGAATTTGCTAAATTGTGTCTTCTAATGATAACTTTATATGAAGACTCGGTCTCTTCAGGAGAGAAAAAGTCTTGATGAAAAACCGAATGTTACGATATCTGGATTTTTCTTTCCACATATGGGACTGCCTGTCGGCATATTAGACTTTTGTCACATGATTCTGTTTTATGATAATAATTTCTAGTTTATTTTGAACGATTATTATATTACATCAAGAAGTAAATAATAAAATTAAAAAAAAAATTACTGAAATATAAATATGTATTTTAAAAATTAATTTATTAGTTAAATGAAATTTTAAAAATTATATTATAATTTACCGTTAATCGTTTCATATTAAATTTAGTTTTCTTATTATAATCATAGTAAATAAAAAAAAAATGAATTTTCATTATTCAAAATTTAAGTTTTATGTTTGTATTTTGAAATAATTGATATATGGCAGATTTTATAAAGTTAAATCACATTAACCATTAATCACATGTTCTCATGTGTTAATATGAAATTTAGTAATTAGCTTATTTAAACGAGTAATTATATTAAATTCAATGTTATTTATGTTTTAATAGAATAAATTTAATCGTTTTCTACGTTATGACTAATGTTTATTATTACGTCAAATTCTATTTCTTTATTAATTGATTTTAAAAATTCCAATTCAAGTATTTCTTATTTAAATAAAAATTCTTAATTTGTAAAAATATTCTTAATTTAATTTCCAATTATTCAAATATTTGAAAGGAAAATTGAAAAAAAAAAGAATTTTTAAAGGAAAATAACTTTATTTTCTTTCAATTTTTATTTTAATTAGAGGAAAATATAAAGGAGAAAAAAATTTCAAAAGAAAATAAGTTTTATAATCCACTCTCATATTTTCTCCAAATTGAGAAAAAATAAAAGAAAAATTTTTAAAATTACAAATATTCATGTATTTGTTATATTCTTTTCAATATTTAGGGTTAAAATTATAATTTTATTATTTAAAAAATAATTTTCTTTTCAATAATTTTTTTTTAATATTTAGAGCGAGCAATATTCGATTCAAATTAAAAAAATTGACCAAATTGAATTAATTTAAAATTTTAGTTCGATTTTTTATTTATTTCGGTTCAATTCAATTTTTAATTTTAAAAATTTTGGTTATTTCAGTTCGATTTAATTTTGATTAGAAAAATCTGAAAAAAAATCGAATCAAATCGATTAGTCATAATAATATATTATTTTTAATAATATAAGATGCTTTGTTTAGCGGGACTGACACCCAGATTATGGTCTGGCTGAACTCATCTTATGGCTTTTAATGAATGCTCTTTAAATTTTTTTGAAGAAGGTAACCCCATCATTTCTTGTCACTGAATAATACAATATACATAAAAAAATATATCGTTAACTATTATTGATAAAATTTTCTCAGATTACAAATATTTCAGGAGTGGAAAATGACTCAACTATCTAACTTGGCCAGCTTATAAGACCTTGGACGAATAACTTTCGAGATTCTAAATGGTCCTTTCTAATTTTCGTCCAACTTACCAGACCCGGCATTACCTCCTATTGCATTAGTTTTTTTAAGAACTAAGTCCCCGTGACTTGACTCTACCGTTGAACATTCAAGATATTTTCTGCAACCCGCTTATTTTTTCCCTTACCATTGCTTAGTCTTCCTGCAATTACATGAATAACCCCTACAGGTTCACTGTCAGAGGTGGTTTTATGAGTTGTTATCTCGGGTTCAAATCTCCTCTCTTTCCTACTCTTTCTGGCAAACTTTCAAAGTATAACGTGCCTTATTAACCTCTGGATCTCGTCTTTTAATTGCCGACACTCCCCTATTATATGTTTATGGTCTTCATGAAAGCAGCAATACTTGGTCTTGTCTCGCCTTTCAGCTCTCTCAGGATTGAGCTTGGGAGGCCACCTGACCTCTTTGTCATTTTTCCTAATCCTCATTAGAATACGTGTTTGTGAGTCATTCAATAGAGTACAGTTTTTATACTTACTTTGCTCATCCCTTCTTCGGGAGACTAGGTAACTTCTATGGTCTTCTTCATATCCTCACCTCTCCATCTTTTGATTTTGCTTTTGACTCATCCTTTTGTCTTCTCTCAATGCTTGGACTTTATCATCCAGCCTGATGTACTTTTGGGATTTGTTCATTAGTTGTTGGTACGTAGTGGCTGGGTTCTTAATTTAAGGAATCTATGAACTTGACATTGCATGTTCCTTTCTTCAATGCTTCACATGCTATCTCATGATTTAATTCCTCCACCTATATTGCTTCTGCATTAAACCGTGAGATAAAACTCCTTAAAGACTCGCCATCTCCTTGCTGGATCTTCCGCAAGTCAGAGGAGAGCTTTTTAGGAGATATACAAGTAATAAACCTGGATCTAAATAACATAGTAAATTGTGTAAAATTTTGAATTAAACATGGGTTTAGATGTTGGTACTATTTCTGAGGTAAAACTCCTTAAAGACTCGCCCTCTCCTTGGTAGATCTTCTGCAAGTCAGAGTAGAGTTTTTTAGGAGGTATACAAGTAATAAACCTGGATTTAAATAACATAGTGAATTTTGTAAAGTTCTGAATTAAATCTAGGCTCAGATGTTAGTACCACTTTTTAGCCAAACCTGTGAGTGTTGACGAAAACACTCGGCACAACATGAAGTCATTGACATCCTAAAATTGCATGGTAGTCCTAGTGATCGCCAAGTGACTTCTGGGATCTACTGTTCCATCATATTTATCCAAGTGTAGCAGCTTGAAATTTATTGAAAAAGTTTATGCTAAGATCTCTTCTAACAGGGGGCGAGACATTGTCCAGGCCATAGTCCTCCTTCTGCTCCTTCTGGTACCTTTGCACAGCCCAAACCAACTTCCAGTCGACGTTCTTCAAAGCCTCATCCGATGACTCTTCATCCTCCAGTTTGGCCTTCCCTTTGGATTGCGCTTGGATCGCTTCTATCCGAGTCCTTGGGGTATCAATAGAAGCATCCTCCCTTACCCTGGGAGCCATAAATGATGCCTCCCCTCGAAATTTGTATTGCTCGAGAGTAGTCTGCGGCCTTTTGATTTATTAGAGCATTTGCTCATTATTTAGATTGTCGAGATTTGCTTCGTTGACCATAGAAGGTGTGTTTTATCCATTACCAAGAGCAGAAGAAATGATAGCGCCCTTATTGATAACAACCTTAGTAACAGCTTGTGAACTGCCGGTCATTTTGAGAGAGAAAAAAAAAAGATTTTTTTTAAGAGAAAGGGAATAAGAGATCGATTTTAATTCAAATGAATAAAGAGAATTCAATGAATTTTTTGATAATAGAACCAAATAATGTGGTTGAAATAGAGTTGTGTTGCGATTGGTCAACCTACAAGAAAGAGAATGTGAGGTAGTGGGCACCTACGGCAACCACTCCGACGCTCAAATCAATAAACTAAAGGAAATGACGAATGTAAGGAATTGCTTAGAACTCAAAAGTAGTTGTGTAAGAAATACGTACATTAGTCTCTGCGATTATTAGCTTTTATACTGTAAGAAGATAGAGTTAATTATAGTATTTCCTGAAAATCTAGCTGGTGGCGGTTAATTGATAAGAGATTCCACTGGCTAATTGATCGGAAATCCCGTGATTATAGGCATAACAGGGATTTACTAAATTATGCCTGCTAGCAGTAACTTTATGTGAGACTCGCTCTCTTCAGGGGAAGGCGAGTCTTGATGAAAAGTCGGGTGTTACGGTGTCCCGGTCTTTTTTTCCACAGATGAGACTGCGCATCAACTTATCAGACTCGTGACTTTATCTTATGGTGACAGTTCATAATTTATTTTGAACGATTATTATATTATATCAAAAATAAATAATGAAATTAAAAAAAATTATTGAAATATAAATATGTATTTTAAAAATTAATTTATTAGTTAAATAAAATTTTAAAAATTATATTATAATTTTTTTTTTTTGAAATAGGGGTTGGGGGAGTTGAACCTTAGACCTTTCAAGGCTACAGGATGCGCTTTCCACCAGGCTAAGCCTTGGAATGCAAAATTATATTATAATTTACCGTTAATCGTTTCATATTAAATTTAGTTTTCGTATTATGATCGTAGTAAATAAAAAAATTTATTTTTCATTATTCAAAATTTAAGTTTTATGTTTGTATTTTGAAATAATTGATATATGGCAGGTTTTATAAAGTTAAATCACATTAACCATTAATCATTAATCAAATGTTCTCATGTGTTAATATGAAATTTAGTAATTAGCTTATTTAAACGAGTAATTATATTAAATTCAATGTTCTTTATGTTTTAATAGAATAAATTTAATCGTTTTCTACGTTATGACTAATGTTTATTATTACGTCAAATTCTATTTCTTTATTAATTGATTTTAAAAATTCCAATTCAAGTATTTCTTATTTAAATAAAAATTCTTAATTTGTAAAAATATTCTTAATTTAATTTCCAATTATTCAAATATTTGAAAGGAAAATTGAAAAAAAAAAGAATTTTTAAAGGAAAATAACTTTATTTTCTTTCAATTTTTATTTTAATTAGAGGAAAATATAAAGGAGAAAAAAATTTCAAAAGAAAATAAGTTTTATAATCCACTCTCATATTTTCTCCAAATTGAGAAAAAATAAAAGAAAAATTTTTAAAATTACAAATATTCATGTATTTGTTATATTCTTTTCAATATTTAGGGTTAAAATTATAATTTTATTATTTAAAAAATAATTTTCTTTTCAATAATTTTTTTTTAATATTTAGAGCGAGCAATATTCGATTCAAATTAAAAAAATTGACCAAATTGAATTAATTTAAAATTTTAGTTCGATTTTTTATTTATTTCGGTTCAATTCAATTTTTAATTTTAAAAATTTTGGTTATTTCAGTTCGATTTAATTTTGATTAGAAAAATCTGAAAAAAAATCGAATCAAATCGATTAGTCATAATAATATATTATTTTTAATAATATAAAGAGTATATTAAAGTTAAAATATTTTAATTAAATTTTAAAATAAAAAAAATAAAGTGTAAAAAATAAAAAATTTATTAAAAATTTAAATCAATCAAATCGAACTGAATCAAACCGAATCAGACTGATTCAATTTGATTTTTTATCAAAATTGATTCGATTTGATTTTTATAAATACTAAACTTTTAATTTTCAATTTATTCAATTCGATTCGATTTTAAATCGAACTGACCGATCATTCGCTCCAAATAAAATTTTATTTTTCTCCCTAATCATTAATTTATTTTATTTCCAATATTTATTCTATTTGAGTAAAATACTTTGAATTTAACAGTTTTAAAATATAAAAGTTTATTTTTGACGGTAAAAAAAAAAATTTGATTCATATTAAATTTTTGGGAAATTTACTTTTTAGTTCCTGAGGTTTAACGTAATTAACACTTCTGTCCTTCTATTTTGGCGACCCAACACTTAAGTCCCTCACTTTCTCTTCCGTCCAAATTCGTAGTCCTTCCGTCCATTTAAACCGTTTGGTCAAAGAGTCAAAAGTGAGAGGTGATAATTTTTTCCAGAAATACCCTTCTCTTAATGTGAAATTCCTTTTTTTTTTTCTCTTTCATGCTTTCTCTCTCCAGTTGAAGAAGAAGAAGAAGAAGAAGAAGAAGAAGAAGAAGAAGAAGAAGCTGCTGCAGAAAGAGTAGGAAGAAGAAGAAGAAGAAGAAAGAAGAAGAAGAAGAAGAAGAAGAAGAAGTTGAAGAAAAAAGGAGGAAGAAGAAGAAGAAGGAGGTTAATTTTGTCAATTCACGTGTCCCAAACGGCTATTTTGGACGGAAGGACTACGAAGTTGGACAGAAAAGAAAGTGAGGGACTTAAGTGTTGGGTCGCCAAAATAGAGGGACAGAAGTGTTAATTACGTTAAATCTCAGGGACTACAAAGTAATTTTCCCTAAATTTTTATTAGGACAAATTAACAGCACGTGAGTGGCTGCTAACCATTAGATTTAGGCTTCCTGACGTATGCGCTTGCCTATGAACTATGACGTTGATCCAACCAAGTGAATATATTCCCATGTTCATCCCCCCTACATTCAATCCCTTTTGCACAATTAAAAAAAAAAAATCAATGATTTATTTCAAAACAAATATAAAATGAAATCTAATAAAAATCATGAATGATCTCATTTTATTTAAAATTAAAAATTTTATAAATTAAAAAATGAGTTATTTCATTCTAATAAGAAATTAGATGAAAAAGAAAGGAATAAAATTGAATTCTTATGAAATTTTTAATTCTGAAAGAATAACTTTTCTTTTAATAATATGGTTTATTTTGTAAGAAAAAATTTAAATAAATTTTTATAAAATCATATATTATATCAAGAGTTGATTTAATTTCACAAATATAGTTTATTGTTCGAAATTTAACTTAATAAAAACTCAAATATATTCGATTTAATTTTTAAATAAATCAAAGTTAAACTCAATTTTTAAATTTATTTTGTAAATAACTTAATTTTAAATTTTATAGTTTTCGGTAAGTTAAAATCCGTGGGTTTGACTCATTTTTTAAATTCATAAATAAATTCGCAAAAAAACTCATATAAAATTTCATTAAGCAAATTAAGATTAATATCATAAAAAATTAAATTCAAATTTTTTATTAATTTTTTGAGTTAAATTTAAATATTTTAAATTTTAATTTTACGTAATTTAATTATACTTTTAGATCTTTCAGATATTTGAATTATTAAAATTTTTAAATTTATTCTTCATAAATTTATAAATTAATTTATATATATATATATATTTTTAATAAAAATTATTTAATTTTAAACTAAAATTTATTATATTTATAAATAAATTAAATTTTTAATAAATTATTTGAGGTTAAAATCGATAAAAACTCACGAATTTAATTAAACACCTCGTTCAGGCTTCTTCAGTAATAGTTTTTAAAACACGCATATTCAAAATACGATGCAGGGTGAATATATCATATTTGATAAACTAATTATTAATAAAGGATTTCTCTTAACGTTCAAACGCTATAATCATTTTTTAGAGATACTAGTTACTTTAATATAGTTACTAACAGTTTTATTAGCCAATGATTATTCAAGTAGCGATTATTCAAACAATATAAGAAATAATATTTCGTAATTTCTTTCCTTAAACTACTTAAATTGTTGTTAAATAAAGTTATATTCAAATTACTGAATATCACCTATATAGCAGTGGATAAAAAAAAGTTATATATTAATTTTTAATTAACAAATACTCTCTTTATTTTATCATTTTTATCCTTTTTTTTAATTATTGTCCACATTTCTTTTATAGACTATAGTAAATATAAATTGACTATTATAATTGATGTGATCGAAATGAAACTGTACTGCAATTGGTCAATATGCAAGAGAGAGAAAATGAGGTGGTTGACATCTACAGCAGCCATTTCGAAACTCAAGTCAATAAACTCAAGAATAAAATGAGTGTAAAGAATTACTAAGAATTCAAGAGTAATTATATAAAAATTGTATACATTTATCTCTACGATCATTAGATTTTATATTATAAGAAAATGCAGTTAATTACAACATGTCCTAGAAATTCGGCAAGTGCAAGCTAATTAATAAGAGATTTCACAGGCTAATTGGTAAGGGATTCAATTGGCTAATTGATTGTGGATCCCGTAATTACCGGCGTAATGGGGATCTACTCGATAATATTCTTTAACGGTAACTTTATGTAAAGACTTGACCTATTCAGGAGAAAGCAAGTCTTGATAAAAAAAATTGGGTGCTACGATATTCGGGTC
Organism: Manihot esculenta; assembly: GCF_001659605.2. NCBI lineage: Eukaryota > Viridiplantae > Streptophyta > Magnoliopsida > Malpighiales > Euphorbiaceae > Manihot > Manihot esculenta. The sequence goes on from NC_035178.2 coordinate 12,849,701, forward strand.
TTTTTTTCTACGAAGTGTATTGACTTGTTAAACTCTTATCACGTTGCCATCTCTTATGGTAACAACTCATGACTTACTTTGGGAGATTGTTGTGTTATATCAGAGGTTCTCCCGCTGATCTTCGATTTTTCATATTTGAAAGTGACAGTTGTCTTTACGATCTTGGGCACATGGCATATCTAGATTAATTTTTCTTTGCTCAAGTCATTTCGCTTGCTCTTGCCCCTAAATGATGACTGTCTTGTTTCTCGAGCCGTCCATAAATATTTGATACTCAACCATAACCCTTGTTCGACCATAGCCAAATAAGACTTAAATAATTTATAAAAAATTGCTAAGAAGTTAATACTAGGCCAAAAAGAACTTGGTAATCATTGCCTTTGCCAGAAGATAACTAAAACAATCTTATTAACTAAACATAATACCTGGTCACTAGCCTAACTAGTGGCTATGAAATAAATACCTTAGAAAATTTAAAGAACGGGACCAACACCTGAACATGTAGTCTGGTCTGATACCCGCTTTGTGGCCTGGGCAATAAATGCCTTAGAGAAATTTTCATAATATGGGACTAATACCCGATCAGGTGGCCTGGCGAATATCCGCCTGGCGGATGCCTACCGTGTGACCTGGCGGATGCCTACCTTGTGACCTAAGCATAAAATATCATATAAACTTTTTGTGAAATAGGACTAAAACCTAATGGCCTAGCGGATGCTCTTCTTGTGGCCTAAGCATAAAATGCCTTAGAAACTTTTTTGTGAAATAGGAATAATACCCGGTTATGTGGCCTGGCAGATGCCCACCTTATGGCCTAGGCACATAATGCCTTAGAGATTTTTTTCTGCGAAACGGGATTAACACCTGGTTGCATGGTCTGGCTGATGCCCGCCTTGTGGCTTAGCCATGGGATGCATTAGCGACTTTTTTGTGAAACGAGACTAACAACCTATCACGTTGCCTAGCGGATGCCCGCCTTGTGGTCTAGGCATGGAATGCCTTGTCTATCGAGACTAATACCCGGATTAGGGGTTCGGAAGATGTCCGCCTTGTGGTCTGACATGAAATGCCTTGTTTAGCGGGACTAACACTCGGATTATAGTCTGGTGAAACCTGCATTATTGTCTGGCGTAAGATGCATTTATTTAGCAGGACTAACACCCGGATTATGGCTTGGCGGAACTCGTTTTGTGGCTTAGGCATGAAAATGTCTTACTTATCGGGACTAACACCCGGTCATTAGCCTGGTAGATTCTCATTTTGTGGCTTAGCATAAGATGTCTTATTTAACGAGACTAATACTTGGATTATAGCCTGACGGATTTTCGCCTTATGGCCTTATTCTTGTCTTCACGCTTTCATCCATATCCTCGCCTCTCTGGCTTTTGGTTTTGCTCTTGACTTGTCTTTTTGTCCTCTCCCAACGCTTGGTACTTCATCACCCAGCCTGATGTACTTTTGGACCTTATCCATTAGTTGTTGGTACGTAGCGGCTAGGTTCTTGATTAGAGAATCCATGAACTTGGTGTTGTTGGTTCTCTTTTTCCAACGCTTTACATGATATATCATGATTTAATTCTTCCACCTATATTGTTTCTGCATTGAAACGTGAGATAAAGTTTCTTAAAGATTCGCTCTCTCCTTAGCGGATCTTCTGCAAGTCCAATGAGAGCTTTTTAGGAGGTATATAAGTAATAAATATAGATTTAAATAACATACAAAATTGTGTAAAGTTCTGAATTGAATCAGGGTTCAAATGTTAGTACTATTTGAGTTAAACCTACTAGTATTGACGAAAACACTTGGTATAGCACAAAGTCATTGACATCTTGGAGTTGCATTGTTATTCTAAAGATCACCAAGTGACTTCTGGGATCTACTATTTTGTCGTATTTGTCCAAGCTTGGCAGTTTGAACTTGGCGAGGAATGTCTCCGCCAAGATAACTTCTAACGGGGACGAGGCATCGTCCAATCCATAACCTCCTCCTGCTTTTCCTGGTACCTTTACATGGCCCATATGAACTTCCAGTCGACATGATTCGGAGCCTCGTCCGATGACTCTTTTTCTTCCAGCTTTGCCTTCCCTTTGGACTGCGCTTAGATCGCTTCTGTCTGAGTCCATGGGGTATTGGTGGAGGTGTCCTCCCTTCCCTTAGAAGCTACGAATGATGCCTCCCTCTGAGCTTTGTATTGCTCGAGACCCTTTTAATGTATTGGAGTATTTGCTCATTTTTCAGGTTGTTAAGATCTGCTTCATTGACCATTGAGGGTGTGTTTTATCTACTGCCAGAAGTGGAAGAAAAGATAACGCCTTCATTAGTAGCAACTTTAGCAGCAGCCCATGAATTACCTGTCATTTTGAGAGAGAGAAAAGAAATATTTCTTTTTAAGAGAAATGAAATAAGAGACCGATTTTAATCCAAATAAAAGAGAGAGAGTTCAATGGATTTTCCAGTAGTGAAACTAAATGATGTAATCAAAATGGAGTTATGCTCTGATTGGTCAATTTGCAAGAGAGAAAGTAAGATGGTTGGCGCCTACGGCAGCCACTCCGACGCTCAAGTCAGTAAACTGGAGAATAAAGCAAATATAAGAAATTACTTAGAATTCAATATTAGTTGGGTAAGAATTACATATTTTTGTCTCTTTGATCATTAACTTTTATACTATAAGAAAATAGAGTTAATTACTGTATGTTTTAGAAATTCAACGGGTGTTGACTAATTAATAAGAAATTTTACTGGCTAATTAATGGAGAATCTCGTAATTATCGGCGCAATAGAAATATGTTGGATGACAATCGTTAACAAAGGGCAATCTTGATGAAAAACTAAGTGCTACGGTGTTCGAATCTTCTTTTCCACGGGTGGGACAATATATTGGCTTATCAGACTCTTGCCACATGATCTTATTTTATACTGACAGCTCATAATTTATTTTATATGATTATTATATTGTATTAATAATTCTATTTAATTTTATCTTATTTTTAACACATCTTTAAAAATATCACTTAATATTTGATAAAATTTAATATTTAATGTATTTAAAATGGATATAATAAATAAGTTAATAAAAAATAATATTTTTTAATACACATAAAAAAGAGTAAAATGAAAAAAAAATATAAAACGAAAAGAGTATAAATTTAGCTAACCCTCTTGCCCACTATCTGTAATGGCCACTAGTGTCTCGTCATTCAAAATTTTAGTAGTTAGTGATAGTTCAAATCATTCTTACTTTTAAAATAAATTTTTTTAATTAAAAATTAATTTTTTTATTCTAAATAAAAAATTATTTAAAAAAATTAATTAAATTAAATTTTTATAAATTTTTTTATTCCAAACCAAATGAGAAGACTCATGCACACAACGCAAGCACTGAGCTAGCTCATGCAGCGCTCGCCACGGGATGAACTGAATTCTTTGCTACTAGAGGCCAAGCCCTTAGTGGGCCTTATGGGACGATGGCCCCACCATTTCCGCAAATAATAATAAAGGGTCTAATGTTGGCCCCAGAATTGTTTCTAAAGGCCATGGTCTTATAAAAGGAGCCCATGAAATTGTTTCCCATTCACCATTAAGATATTTATTTGGGAAAATTACTTTTTAATCCCTCAGATTTAATGTAATTAACACTTTTATCCTTCTATTTTGGCGACCCAACACTTAAGTCCCTCACTTTCTTTTCTGTCTAAATTCGTAGTCCTTCTCCTTCCGTCCAAAATAGCCGTTTGGGACACGTGAATTGACAAAATTAACCCTCATTAAAAATCCCGCTATTTCAAAATTACAAAACTCAAATCCAAATGCCTCTTTTTCTTCTTCTTCTTCTTCCTACCCTTTCTGCAACTTTTTCTTCTTCTTCTGCAACTGGAAAAAACATGAAAGAAAAAAAAAATAGGAATTTCACATTGAGAGAAGGGTATTTTTGGAAAAAATTATCACCTCTCACCTTTGACTCTTTGACCAAACGGTTTAAATAGACGGAAGGACTACGAATTTGGACGGAAGAGAAAGTGAGGGACTTAAGTGTTAATCGCCAAAATAGAGGGACAGAAGTGTTAATTATGTTAAACCTCAGGGACTAAAAAGTAATTTTCCCTATTTATTTTGTTTATTTTATGAAAAATATTTTTTTAATATTTAGAACATTTAAAAAAAGTTAATTAATAGAAATTATTTTTTTAATTAAAAGGAAATTTTAAATCATTAAAAAATCTTATTCAAATCTTTATATATAAATTCATTAATATATTTTATTTTTTAAATTAAAATTTAATTTTTGACTTATTTTAGAGATGTAAACTTTTTTTATATAATTTTTGACTTATTTTAGAGAAAATTTTCTTTTAATTTGATTTGGCTCTATCAAATTAGGAATAATTTTGATTCAATATGATAAAAGTAAATTTTAATTTGAGTTAGTATAGAGTTAATGATTAAAATTTTATATGTAATCTTAAATAATAAAGCGATGGATCATCTTAGTGAATTCAATTATTAATTTCCACTCGTAAATATTCTCATATTTACCATTAAAGAAAAAATCAACTTTAATTTAAGTTATTATATTATGTTTTAATTACTTTTTTTTTCTTAATTATATAGTTTTTAATCAAAATTATGTGTTATTATTTTTTTTTAAAAGTAAAATTACTTATTGTATTAATAAAATTCAATCAAATAAAGAGAGATATCATCCCAAATATAAAACGATTATATCTGATAAATTTTTCAGCTAAAGTATGAGCAATTAAAGTAGTATTACGATGAACCATCTAACAGAAATATCAGTTTTAGAACCTAACAAAAATTTACAATCATTCAAAATCAAACCCCTGCATAAGATAATTTGGCAAAAACGCTCCTCAAGTGTCTGTCTAAACCCCTGCATAAAATAATTTGACAAAAACGCTCCTCAAGTGTCTGTCTAAACCCCTGCATAAAATAATTTGGTCAAGATACTCCTCTTCTTTCTCATTTCTCGAGTATAAATCATTAAAATCTCCCGAACAAAGTCACGAAAGAGAGCTTGTACGAGATAAACCTTGAATAAGGTTGCAAAATTGACGTCGTTGTTACAATTTCAGAAACCCATAATAACTAGTAAACCTCCATTGAACATTACCTTCTGAAACAACAGAATCAATAAAATTTGAAGAAAAGCCAACCACAGAAACAAACCCATGACTCTTCCACATTAACGAAAGACTTCCTCTCAATCCTTGTCTATTGACTGAGAAGTAATAATCAAAATGTAAAAAATTATAAAAAATTTCCATACGAGAATTAAGAGTTTTTGTTTCTATCAAAAATAAAATGTCTGGCTTCTAACTAGGAATAAAATCCTTCAATGCATTAACTGTCTGAGGATTGCCGCCATAAATTTGTCAAAGTGATCTGCATATTATGAAAATTGGTTGGATTGTATATGAGAAATATCCCCACCATACAGAAATTATAAGTGAAGATCGAAATATCTTTAGAGCTCTTAATAGGGATAACAACATCTTCTTTTTCATCGATAGTCAATTGACGCAGATCGTCTTCCATGGAGAAGGAGAAAGAAGAAGTTAGGTTTAAGGAAAAGAAAAATGCGAGAGTATCGAGGTACAAAGAGACCACAGAAGGAAACTTTATAATATAAACTATGTTTTATTATTAAATGGTGATTCAGTCATTTAAAATATTTATGATAAAATTATTTAAAAAATTAATAGAAATTATGATAAAATAATAACATATAAATAACAATCAACATCCATACAACTTAAAAGAATATTATTATATTTTTATGTATTTTTTCTCTTATCTACTATTTAATAAGAAAATAAATATGTAATTATTTTATCTTTAAGTTTTTATAAGGAAAAAACTTAATTAATCATCAAATTGCTTAATATTTACGTAGATCAATGATGTTACAATATTATCTTTTTAAAATTTTTCAAAGGAACAATGGGTTGAACTTAAAAAGATATGTACTAGTTTTTATATATATAAAATAATTTATATTTAAGTTAATTTGATTTAATGGCTAAAAATATATATGATTTTTCAATTGAATTTCACATTCTTCTATTTTTCGGTGTTGTATGGGAGGGTTCCTTCGGATATGGTTTTTGTAGATTTTTTTATTTTGTTCTACATAGAAGTTGCTTTCTTGACATTGATGACTTGGAATTGTACAGCCACGTCCAGTAAATCACGCTCCCATCAATTATTTGTCATGTCTACTCTTTATAGTTAAAGTCTCGATTCTTATGCATTTGTGGTGGTCTCTACTTACTCATTGTCTTTGTATTTTTTGTTATTTTGGATTTCTATGGTCGTCCTTGGTTGGCTTTCTGTATTTGAATTTTTTGTATTTGAATTTCTATAGAATTTGTGGCTGTTGTTCATGATAATCTTGCTATTCATTTACATTTCATGCAACTGTCGAGTCAGTCTCTATTTTCTCAATACTTCAACTTTTGTAAACTAAATTTTTTGAGGAGTTTAAATTTGATTTGAATTCGAGTTTGTAATTGGATTTGAATATTTTTTGAGCTTATCTTTTATTGATTCTTATATAGTTTAACTCTATAAATCTTTTTATATGCAAATCTTTTTCGTGGAGCTAAAAAAAATGAGCAAGCCAAAAAATGTATGATCATTTTTTTAAAAGAAATGTCAGTTATAATTATTTTATGAAGTAATTATTTATTTTTTTTATTTTATTGATTAAAAAATTATTATATTAATTAATTAATAATTTTTATTTTTTAATTAATTATTATATTTTTTTTAAAAAAAGAGAAATATCATTAATTAAAAGCGATTAAAAAAATTATATGAGGAGGAGGGATATGAACCCAAGCGACATCATTCGCAGACCTGTGAATAAAATCACATCTTGCTTCTTTATAACTGGATAGAAGTAATTTACAATCTTAAACCAAAAGACCAAAAGGTGATAAATTATTTAACGAAATATTGTTAATTGACACAATAAGAATCTGAGTATCCGATTCGAAAAGAATTCAATCACATCCGCACTCTTTAATCCAGCTCAATACCTCTCGAAAAGTCATTGTCTCAGCACACTTAACCTCCATCTGACTGCAAAAACAACCTATTTTAACCGCCATAAATCTATCATTAGCATCTCGGACTACACAGTCGAAGCCCAGTGAATTTCGTTGCGAGTTTAAAGAAGTATCAGTATTAACCTTAATCCAATCCTGCGGTGGAGGAGACCAGACAGTCAAAACCGATACAATATTGGTGCAGCTGGTAGAATCAGAATAGGTCCCTCCATTGCAGTAAAAAATTCAGTACTATGAAGAACACACCTCTCGCGATTTGACTCTGAATTTTTTAAATAAAATTATTTCTGTTATGCCACAAAACAAAACGCAACATATCGTTAGAATGTTTTAATGGGAAGTATTTAAAAGTAAAACACAATTACTCAAAAAATAACATTTGCTAACGTTCCTCTTTTCCTCATCCACAATGCATTATCCTTCCCATCAACGGTAGGCATTATAGATGTTTGACTTTCTTTTTTTGCCAGCACAATAAATATATACGCGGCTGAGCGACCGTCAAACTTCTGGCTTCATCTTGTTCCATGTTTATACTTCCAAGACACATCAAAAGTCAAACCATTTGAAACTTTTTTCCGTTTGACTTTAATTTTCTTGTATTAATTAAATAAAAAAGCAGAAAAGCAATATTCATAATAATTCATAAAAAGAAAAAAAAGAAAAATCCGTGTTAAGAGTTTTGATAATAGCCATTCAAATCTCTGTATAAGTTATTTAAATATTTTCAATTTCAAAATTAAAGATAAATTTTAATTCATTAATAATTATACGTTTTACATTTGCATATTTAACCGCTTATATTTTCATCCTCTTATAAAAAAGTTTACATATTAAATTATAAAAAAATATATTATAATGTCAATTATTTTTATTCCATTTCAGATTTTATAATTTAATTTATATTAAAATAATATTTATAATATTATACTGTTAATAAATAATAATAATTTTTAATATTATTAAAAAATATAAAAAAATATTATATAGTTTTACTTATTTTATTTTAGAATTTATGATTCAATGTGTATTAAATTAATCTATAGTGATATGATTTTTATATTAATATTTTATATGGTGTTTAAAAATTATCGTTATTTATGAATGGTGTAATATCACATATATTATTTTAATATAAATTAAATTACTGACTTTAAAATAAAAAATTAATAAAATTATAAGAATAATTTTTTTATATTTTTTTCTAAATGATTATGCATTATCTAAACTGTTAGTAATTATAGTTAAATTTTTTAAAATTATTAACCTCCATACAATGGAATGCATTCTATATCTGTATATTTTGTAATTTTTGATTTTTATATATTTTTTCTATAATTTTTATTTATTTTATTTTTATATTTATTAAAAGTAATTATTTTTATTATTTTTTCAAGTATATTTATACTAAAAATATTAATTTTTATTAAATATTAAGATACATTTTAAATGTTTATTTAAAAAAATAATATTTCATGAAATGTTATTTTGAAAATAGTATAAAATTAAATAGAATTATGATAGTTAATTTATAAATTATTATAATATTTAAAAAAAGTGAGAAAAAATTATGAGATTAACGGAATATTATTTTATTATTAAAATATCATTTTTCAATATATTATAAATAAAAGTACATTAAAAAACTAATGAGTAAATTTGTTACAAAAAGTGACTTACAATTTGAAAAAATAATAATAAATTTAATTTTATTTAATTTTATTATTCTATAATTTAAAATTTCTGATTGTCTGGTAATTAAAGTTGTAATTATAATCCTAAGCTATGGTTGTAAGGGTAGCTTTCTGTTGGGATTCTCATTTGCTTTCGTCTATCATTTAAGATGAGGTGAGCCTTAGTCAACAAAGATGGTTTTCAAATTAAATGTTTTAATTAATGATTTCATCCATTTATCAAAATAAATTACTTTATTTATGGACATTTAAATGAGTTCTAAAGTAATTTTCGAATATTATACCTTAATAATAACAATAATAATAAATTTATTACCATTAAAATCCTTACCTTAAACACATTTTTATTAAATAACTTGGTTAATTTTAGTAACCTTAAAGAAATATATTTTTTTAAAAAATAATGCCCAAAAAAAATTCTATTTTTTTCTCATATTTACACTCTATACTCTATTTTTTTTATAATTCACAAATTAAATCTCATTGGTTTATAATTGTAATTTGCATTTGAATTTTTTATTAGAAATTAATGAAATTGCGGTGTAGGAACTAGTAGTATTCAATTTAAATTAAAAAATTTGATCGAATCAAATAAATTTAAAAATTCAGTTCAATTTTTTATTTATTTTGATTCAGTTCGGTTTGATTTAATTTAGTTTGATTTTAATAAAAAATTAAAAAAATCAAACCGAATCGATTAGTAATAATAATATATTATTTTTAAAAATATAGATAAATTATATTATATTAAAGTTTAAATATTTTAATTAAATTTTAAAATACTAAAGTGTAAAAAATAAAAACTTATTAAAAATTCAAACCGATCAAACTGAATCAAATCGAATTGAATCAAATCGATTTAATTCAATTCGATTCCTGATAAAATCAATTTGATTTGATTTTTATAAATATTAAAATTTTAATTTTTAATTTATTCAATTTAATTCAATTTTAAATCAAATCGATGGTTTCTTTACCTGTGTTGCCATATTATACATCAATAAAATTCAGAATATAGTTGATTACAATTTAAAAAGACAGAATTTAATTGATAAATTTTTAAAATTTAGAATATAATTATAAATTTTTGAAAGGTTAGAATTTGTTTATCATTTCTTCTAAAATTAAAATTAAAATATTAAAAAATTAATTTATAATAATAATATAATTTTTTAATATTATCAATCTAATCTTAAAATAAATTTTATAATCACACCCTAAATTTTAAAAATATATCAATTAAACCTTAACTTTTTAAATTATAATCAATTATACAATAAATTTCATTGATATAGAAGAATGACGTAATAATAACTTGTCAGAATTTTGTTAATTTCTGATGAAAAATTTAAAAAAATATAAATTATTTAAAAAATTGAGATATTTTTAAAAATTTTAGTAAAACTTTTTTCTATGGATGTTTAAATCAATACATATCTTTTTATTTATATTTTGACTTTATTAAACTGAAAATACTTTCACAAAAACAATATAATTCCAATTTGATAGATTTAAGATGTAGGGATAAACTATTTATTTTTAAAAGATTAGAGATATAAATATTAATTTTAACATAATTTAAAAAAATAATATGTATTTAACAACTTTAGTTATTTTAAAGATACTTAACCAAAACAAAAATTAGATGGAAAAATTTCAATTTAATAAATTTAAAATGCTATTGAATTTTAAAAATAGGAAAATGTATGTGTTAATTTTAATATATTTTAAGAATGTAAAATTAATTTATTAAAAATTATAACTTTATTTTGAAAAATATTGTCTTGTACACGTCGCTATACATCCCCAAGGTATGAGACTAGAGGTGAGCAGTATTCGGTTCAAACCGAACGAATCGAATCGATTTGAAAATTTGGTTCAGTTTTTTATACATTTCGGTTCGGTTCGGTTTTTAATTTTAAAAATTTCGATTATTTCGATTCGGTTTTAATCAGAAAAAACCGAACCGAACCGATTAGTAATAATAATATATTTTTTCAATAATATAGAGAAATTAAATCATATTAAAATTAAAATATTTTAATTAAATTTTAAAATATTAAAAATAAAGTGTAAAAAATAAAAAATTATTAAAAATCAAAATCGATCAAACCGAACCGAACCGAATCAGACCGGTTCGATTCGATTCGGTTTCTGACTAAAATCAATTCGGTTTGATTTTCATAAACACTAAAATTTTAATTTTCAATTTATTCTGTTCGGTTCGATTTTAAACCGAACGGATCGAATGGTCAACCTAATGACAGTGTAGGCAGTGTGAGAAAATATGTGGTATATATATATTAAATTATTAATTATTTATAATTTAAATAATAAAATAATAATAAATTCATATAAAATCGCATTTATATTAGTAGATATAATTAATTACCATTCAACCAAAATATTTAATTTTTCTTTTTTTTTTTCAAAAAAATATTTAATTTTCTTGTGATTGTTTCCAAGCTCTTTATAGGATAAGAATGGGATTGGTTGAATGAGGATAGCTAAATACCTATTGCATTGCTCATTTGACATTAAAGAAGATGGGCAAAAGGAAGTTCAGAACCTAGAATTTTTCTTGCCAAAGGGAAGATGAGAGGAATTAGAACTATCAAGGGGCTGACTAGCTAAGCAGCAGAAAATGGATAACATAATCAAGATTGAAGAAAAGAAAAATTCCCTCTTTTTGTTAAGAGCCTAGTAGGTTAAAAATGGAAAAAGAAAGAAGAAATGCATATGATTTTAGGAATGCACATTAACTTTTAGGGTAAAGAATAGGGTTGACAAGATGAAAAATATTAATACCTGGTGAAGGTTTTTTGCCTTGTTTTTGGGTATACATGCATCAGAAAGTAATTACTGCAGGAGGAAGAGAACAGCTGAATGCATTTACTTCTACTCAACCACCCACCTTACCAGCTTGCCTATTAAATCTCCCTTGATCGCACTCACACTTCACACAACTTCACCATAACAGTGCCCATCACCTGTTTGTTTCTTTGTCTCGCTGACCCAGATGGCTATCTCGACGAGGGTATGTTGTTTGGTGGTGTTTGGTATGGTTTTAGGGGTTGGTTTAGGGCAAAATGTAGACCCAGTTGGGCCAGATGAGGGAGGGAGAAGAGAAATGGTGCCTGCTATGTTCATATTTGGAGATTCTCTTATTGATAATGGGAATAACAATGATCTTCCTTCTTTTGCTAAGGCTAACTATTTTCCTTATGGTATTGACTTCAATGGAGGTCCTACTGGTCGTTTCTCCAATGGCTACACCATGGTTGACGAAATAGGTCCTCTCTTTCCTTCTTCTTTCTGTTCTCTTCTCTTGCATTTCTGTTTCTTTTCTATAGTTGGTTTTCTTCTCTTTCAAATTTTCTTTCTCTTTCTCTCACTTTCGTATAAACTGATCTTTTTTTAAATATTCTTATACATGCATGCTTGCACTTTTCTTCCTCTTATTTGTCTTGCTTCAATTTAATTTTATTACAAATTTCACCAACTTTTTCATCATTGCAGTGAGATATTACGAATAAATTTGCATATACTTTGTATACTTCCAATTATATATACACATATACTCTCTTATGATTTGATCTCTTCGAAGAGTCTACCATGCAATCCATAAACTCAACCAATCAATTTTTTTTTTTTTATGATAATGCAAATTTTGGTTATTATAATTATTATAAATAAGTATAAATAATGTAAAAGTGATGTTATTGGCTTAGTCAATGGATGACGTGTGAGACGGATTTATCTGACAATCTCTATGGATATATAATTACTTCATTGGCACAATTATTAAGATGAAGTCTTAAACTCTACTTCTAGCTTATTGGCACAAATGTTAATCTATGAATGAATATACAGCTGAGCTACTAGGACTTCCACTGATTCCTCCATACTCTGAGGCGTCTGGAGATGATGTACGTCATGGATTAAACTATGCCTCTGCTGCTGCCGGAATCCTCGACATCACCGGCAGAAACTTTGTAAGTCTCACAACCAACCCACCAAATCTGTAACCAACAGTCTTTCGTCAATCTTTCATCGCATATATTCCAAAATTAATTATTCTAATTTTGATGTAATAATAAAGTTTTTTCACCTTTCCTAGACCATCACAAGGATTTCTATGATTGACTGGAGAAGCTTTGGTCTTGTTAGACATCTTCATGTACATGTCTACTTCAGTTGTCTTAAATAACGTTTTTCTTTGATCAGGTGAGTCGCATTCCATTTAATCAACAGATAAAGAACTTCCAGAATACACTAGATCAGATCACAGATAATCTTGGGGCAATTGATGTGGCTAAAGCAATTGGAAATAGCATATTCTTTGTGGGAATGGGAAGTAATGACTACCTGAATAACTATCTCATGCCCAACTACCCCACCAAAAATCAGTACAATGCACAACAGTATGCAGATCTCTTAGTTCAACAATACACTCAGCAACTCCAGGTAATAATCTCCCATTTCCATCTCCTGGGCCCAAAACACAAGTATGTTGTGGATCCCACTATTCACTTTGCGTCTCTGTCTCTGATTCATAGTGGACAGACTCTTAACACGTTAAATGCTTTTGTTTTTTGTGTTACAACTGAGGACAGACTCTTTACAATCTCGGAGCAAGGAAGTTTATACTTGCAGGGTTAGGGATAATGGGATGCATCCCGAGCATTTTAGCACAGAACCCTGAAGGACTCTGCTCTGAAGAGGTCAATCAACTTGTTCTACCCTTCAATGAAAATGTGAAGACTATGATGAACAACTTCAATGCCAATCTCCCAGGTGCAAGACTTATTTACATTGACGTTGCCCGAATGTTTCGAGATATCCTCACCAACTCTGCAGCTTATGGTACGAGTGTGCATGCATGGCTGTTTTATAACTTGTCCTGTAATGTAAGAACTTGTGATTAGGTAACTAACATGGTGTTGTGATTGATGATACTATGTAGGATTTAGTGTAGTAAACCGTGGATGCTGTGGCATAGGGAGAAACAGAGGACAGGTAACGTGTCTTCCATTTCAGACACCTTGTCCGAACAGGGAACAGTATATCTTCTGGGATGCATTTCACCCAACAGAAGCTGTGAACATCTTAATGGGAAGAAAGGCTTTCAATGGGGACACCAGCATTGTGTATCCTATTAACATAGAGCAGCTTGCCAATCTTGAACTCGAGTCCAACTGATATGAGAAGAGAAAAGAGACAGAGAGAGAAAGAGAGAGAGGGGTTCTTGCATGGCGATCTGTATAAGCCTTTTATATAAAAGCATTTTCTTTGCAGAAATTTCATTTTGACGTTTTCTAGCTTTCGAGTGCAAAAGTGATTATTTAAATAATTAAGCTACATTTTCATTTAACGTCCGGTTAAATTAGATTTTTTAACCTATTCTAATACGTCTTTTAATTAATATGTAGTATTTAAAAATAATATATTATTTATTTTAGATTTTATTTATAAAAAATAATTTATATTTAAAAATATTTTTTGAAAAATATTTTTTTTATAGAAAATATTTTCTAATGAGATAATTTATTTTTTATTACTTAATTTTAATTTAAAAAATAAAATTTATTAATAAATTTTTTTTTTTTAGGATATCTCCCCGTGTCAGTTTCCAATAATAGGATAATCAAATCTAAATTCTTTTTTTAGAGTACAATAAATATTCTCACTACATCTACCTCTTATCCATCCACAATCTTAAAAATAATAAATTACAAGAAATCTTATTTTTACCCCAAAATTTATGTAAATAATTTAATTTTAAAATTTGAAATTAATATTTTGTTAATAATTTTGAAAAGAAAATTTTGATTTTAATAAAAAAGGTTTGAATTAATTGTATCAAATGCTTAATTTTGGTTTCATTTGAACATTCTCTTAAAATTGAAAGGCAAAAGTGAAATTTTATCCTAATAAATTCTGGTACTTCCTTTTCTCTCTTATTTATCTTTGAATTTTAATTCTAAGACGTCTCGGATAAACATTTAAAGAGAAAATTACTATTTTATCTCCACCAATTAATATTTTAATTTTAAAAATTACATTAAAAATATTTTTAAATTTTAAAAATTTTACTAATTGTTCTTTTATTAATTTTATCATTAAATATTTTATTATTTAATCTTTATAATTTTAAAAAATTTAATAATTGATCTCTCATATTTTTAAACAATTTACAATTTAATCATTCGTATTAAGAATATTTTAAATTTTTTTATAATATTTAATAACTAAAACTAATCGAGAGACTAATTAATAAACTTTTAGAAATATTAATAATATTTTAATATATTTTAAAAATTAAAATGTTAATTAATAAATTTTTCATATTATAAAAACTAAATAATAATTTTTTTATATTTAAAACTTATGATTCTAAACAATTTTGGATGTAACATATTTCCCATCTAACAAACCAACTCAGCATATAACTTTACCCTCCATTTGATATAAAGATGTTTTAAGATTTAAAAACTTTGAACCTCTGTTTGTAAGAGAATGAGAGTTTTTAAAAATTTTCAACCTATGATGGATTGAAAAGGTTTTTTCTTGAAAATTTTTTATTTTTCTCAAATAATAAAAAAGTCTTAAAATTTAAAAATTATGAAAAATCTTATCTTAGAAAATCATGCCTTAAAAAATCATATTTTAAGCTTTTTCTTTCCATCACGGATGAGTAGTATTCGGTTCAAATTAAAAAAATTGATCGAATTAAATTAATTTAAAAATTCGGTTCGATTTTTTATTTAATTTGGTTTGATTCGATTTTTAATTTTAAAAATTTCGGTTATTTCGATTCGATTCGATTTTGATAAAAAAAATTGAATCGAACCGATTAGTGATAATAATATGTTATTTTCAATAATATAGAAAAATTAAATTATATTAAAATTAAAATATTTTAATTAAATTTTAAAATATTAAAAATAAAGTGTAAAAAATAAAAAATTTATTAAAAATTGAAACCGATTGAATTGAATCGAATCGAACTGAATCAAACCGATTTCGTTCAATTCAATTTTTGATCAAAATCAATTCGATTTAATTTTTTTAAATACTAAAATTTTAATTTTTAATTTATTTAATTCGGTTTGATTTTAAACCGACCCGATCAAATGCTCACCTCTAATAATAAAGTTTGAGGTATTTCTAAAGCTTTTAGAAATCTTTCTTATATTTTTTAGGTACGAAATTTTGCAATACCTTATATTAAAGATTATCGTCTTCATTGCATAATTTTTATTTATTTTATTTTTTTATATATATTAAAAAATATAATTTTTTTATTATTTTATTTTAAATACATTACGATATATTAAATATTAAAAATATTTTAAAAATTTGTTTAAAAATAAAATAAAATTATAATAATCAATTTATATATTATTATAATTAAAAAAACAGTGAATAATAATTTTAGAATAATAAAAAAATGAAAAAAAATATAAGACACATAAAGTAATTACTATGAAGTACTTTAATTAAATTAATTATTTTTTTATTTTTTTAAAAATTTTAGTTTTAATATTTAATTAAACATCCTTTTCTAAAGGATTAATACTTAATTTGTCTCCATATCTAATAAAAAATATAATTTAGCTTATTTATATTTTTTAAAATTAATTCATAAAGTTCAATTTAACTTCAATTTTAATCTAAAAATGGGAAAAAAAGAAGGAAATTAAGCTTCTTAACTTTTGGATAAATCTATAAAAATATAGAAAATTTTATAATACAAGCATCGTATGTATACCAATTGTATTATAGCTGTTAATTATAATGATCTTATGCAGGTTCTCCGTCTTATAATTTTTAATCAATTTTATATTTTAATTATTAATTTTTTTAATTTAATTGTGTATTTATTATTCTATTCATTGATTATTTTTATCTATTTTATTTACATATATATATATTAAAAAATAATTTTTTTATTAATTTTTTTATTATATTTATTTTAAATACATTACACTTTATTAAATATTAAAATATATTTTTAAAAATTTATTGAAAATAAAATAAAATAAAATTATAATAATAAATTTATATATTATTATAATCTAAAAAATATACTCAAGCACCGCACTAAAAATGTCACACCAAAACATTGCACAAGCATTCGATTGATACTTCAAATATGGAGATCGGCCCCCAAAAGCACTGAATTCATCGTCGGAGTTGAACATTTCACCGGACCATTCTATTGGTGAGTTTTTTTTATTTTAAGATATTTATTCACCGATTTTTTTCATTTTCATTTAAAATAATTATTTATCAATTTGTGACATTTTTTTTAAATCATTGAAATTTTTTAAAAATTAACTTGTTTATCATAATTCCATACTTGTTTCCATTGGACCCTTAAATTTTTCAAATGAGAATTATGAACAAAAAAAATTATTTTTAAAAAAAATTTCAACAGAATCTCTATTATAACCAAAATAATTTCTTCCATCTAAATAAACAAATAGATATTTAAATCACATATAATATTAAATAATTAATAGAAAAATTAGACAGAAGAATTTTTAATTAAATAAAATGACTCTTCTTTATTTTATTTAATTATTAAATAAATGATGAGATTACATCAGAATACTTGATAAATGAAAAACTGAGACAGGTAGGAGATGAGAATCTGTCATGACATAGCGAGTTGCTGGATGTTAATGGGATAAATGTAAGAGTTAGAAGTAAAAGTAGATTTAGCAAGTAAAATATTAGCCAATTCAGTTGGATGAAAGGCATCCCAAAATAAGTATTTTCTTCGATCTTCACAAGGTTGTTGTAGAGGAAGACATGTTATCTGCCCATTGTTCCTTCCCACTCCACAGCATCCTTTGTCTACCACTTCAAATCCTGCATTTTTATCACCCATATTAATCACAGTTCAAATCTAGGTCGAATAGTATTCGGTTTAAACAGAAAAAATTGGCCGAATCAAATTAATTTCAAAAATTTCAGTTATTTCAGTTTGATTCAATTTTGATGAGAAAAAATCGAATCAAACCGATTAGTGATAAATTAATATTAAAATATTCCAATTAAATTTTAAAATACTAAAAATAAAGTATAAAAAAGAAAAAATTTATTAAAAATTCAAACCGAACAGAATCGAATCGAATCAGATTGGTTCGATTCGATTTGATTTTTGATTAAAATCGATTCGGTTTTTAATTAAAATCGATTCGGTTCGATTCAATTTTAATCATAAAAAAATCGAACTGAATCGATTAGTGATAAATTAAAGTTAAAATATTCTAATTAAATTTTGAAATACTAAAAATAAATTGTAAAAAATAAAAAATTTATTAAAAATTCAAACCAATCAAATCGAACTGAATTGAACCGAATCAAATCGATTCGGTTTGATTTAGTTTTTGACCAAAATTGATTCGGTTTGATTTTCATACTAAAATTTCAACTTTTAGTTTATTCGGTTCAGTTCAACTTTAAACCGAATCGAACAAAACATATTAAAAAGAAGGAAATTAAGAAATTACCATAAGAGGAGGCATTGAGATAAAAATCATTGGTGCTTTTATAAGAATCAAGATAAACAAATTTGGCACCAGGAAGTTGGCCATTATTGAAAGATTGAGTGAGCTTCAAGAGTCCTGAGTTGAAAAGAGAAATGGCCTGATTTATCTTCTCATTGCAGCGGCTTGAGTTTCCATTGTACCTCGCCAGTTGATATGGTATGCACCCAATTTGGCCTACTCCTGTTACTATCACTTTCCGAGCTCCCAATTCATACAGTTGCTGAATCATTAATTCATTCATTAATTAACAAGATTACTTCATTATATAATAATTCTTCAAATTAATTTACCATTAATTGGCGAGAATAATCCTGAAGAAGCACAGCAGCAAAAGCTTTGGTAGTGTAATCAGAGCTAGTAGAGTAGAAATCAGGCATAAAATAGTTGTTAAGATAGTCATTGCTTCCCATTCCAGAATACAAAATGCATCTGCTCAAATAGCTATTCAATGCATTTGCATCCCCTCTGAAAAATCTCCTCATTTCTTCCACTGTATTGCCAAAATTTTTTACCTGCTGGTTCATTGATGTGTGATCTCCCTGCACATCATTACCAACATATGCATTACACAAAAATCCCCCAAAATTTATACATGATGACCGAAAAAAACACAATTTGCGCGTCTAGAAAATACGAAAAATATTTTTTATTTTTTCCCAAATGAAGAATTATTAAGTACCAGATTGTTTCCTGTTTCATCTCTAATACCAGCTGCTCCAGATGCATAATTCACTCCCCTTAAAATTGCACGGCCTCGAGTTCTTTCATAGGGTGGAATATAGTTTCGAAACCCTAGAAGTTGAGCTGCAAAATATATAATTTTAATTCTAATTAAAATTAGTATATATCGTACTACAAAAATTCTTAGATACGTGTCGTGCGATCAGATCCAAATAAATTTTTTTTTGCACGTAGTGTAACTATATTTTTTTTAGAAAAATAATAAATATAGTTACCTAGAGCATCAACATAAGTTCTCCCATTGGTAAATCGGCCGGTGGCACCTAGCGGAAAGTCGATACCATAAGGTCTGTAATTAGCCCTAGCAAGTGTAAGTAGCCTGTTATTATTACCATTGTCTACCAAAGAGTCACCAAATATGAAGAAACAAGGCACTTGTGATTCCTGCAGCTGTGTGAAAACCCTAGGGGTTAACCACACCAGAACAAGAACACCAGACCAGATCAATTCTCCCATGTTTCTGATCATGTCTGAGAAAAACTATTGTCTGAATTTAGGTTATGTCCTAAGGCCTCCTTCAAGTGAACCCTTTTTATAGTGATCAAATGGGGTGGTTTTGCTATTATTGGATTCATGTTCTGTGGCCTGTAAGCTCTGGGCATGATAAAGGGCTCATGAAGGGAAGTGGGAGAATGCTTTTAGCTGTGTGTCATGTGTTAGTTATTGCTGTGAAGTTAATGGTGACAGGAACATCCTGTGACCTTAACTCCTGCCAACTTAATTCAACTGTTTGTCTCTTTCTGTGCCTGCTCAGACACATTCATCCTAGAATTAATGATAGTGTAAGATCAGTTCGATTAGAGTAATTATTTAGTTCGTCTTTCGTTCATAAAATCATGAAATTGAATTGAACTCAGCATTTTTAAATTGAAACATGTTCATATCTGTAAAGGATTTAATAGTAAAAGATAACGAAATATTTTATTCACTTTGAGTTTATAAATTAACTTATACACTTAATCAATCAATTAAAATAGAATATTATATTTATTATGTGAATTCTATATTCTCTTTTTGGTATAAAAAATTTTACAAGAATTTAATTTAATTAATTTTTTAAATAATTTTCTCATTTATCAGGAAAGAATTCACTTTTTTTTGTAATTTAAAAAATTTATATTTTAAAAAAAATTAAATTTTCACTTGATTTTGTAAAAATTTATTTCTTACAAAATGTGATTAAATTTTAAATAAAATTTACTATATTCTTTCATAATATATTATTTTGTATTAAATGAATGTATATATTCGAATGCATATGAAAATTTGACTGATGAGAAAATTTGATATTTTGGATTTTATTTTTTATCATTTTTTTTATTTGTCTGTTTTTCTTATTAATTATTGCTTTTTTCATTTAAAATTTTTTAATTAAATTCGATTTATCATGAATTTAAAAAATATTAAATCGAGCCTCATCTGATTTTTTATAAAAAGACCTTTATTTATGCTTTAAAGACCTCTTGATCCAATATGCACAAAATTCAATTTAAGTATTTTCACTTTTACTTTTGATGTGAGGGTATGCTAGAAATTATTTTCACTAGAGGAATACCCGTGATATTTTTTTTTTCCAATTTAATGTTTCCGTTTTAATTTAAATTTCATTCTCAATTTTATTTAACTTTCCAAATAACGATAAATTATATGTGTTATTAAATTCAATTTTATCTAGATTTTTTCTTAATTGATTTAATTTAAATAAAAATTCTCTTGTTTTAATAGTTTTTTCAATAGTGTACGGCATAAATAATTAAAAACTGTTTTATTTAATTTTTACATATAAATTAATTGTATTTTCCATATTTTTTTACTTAAAATATAGTAAAATTATTTTAATGACTAAACCAATTTAAACTTTGACAGATTCAACTAAATAAATAAATTAGGTCACACTAAATTACTTCCTAATCTAATAGGATAAATTTTATTCATGATTCCTAAACTATCAGTGTTATTTCATTTCTGTAATTGAACTTCAATTTCATTTAGGGAGATTTACAATTTAATTTTTGAATATTATCATTATTAATAAGTTAGTCTCTACATTTTTAAAAATCTATTAAAACGTTTTTATCTTTTCTCTCTGTCAACAAAATAGTCCTTCCGTCTATTTTTGCTGTTAAAAATATAGCAAAAAATCAAATTATCTCATTATTTTCCTCCTCTTCCTCCTTTTTCTTTTTCATCGATTCTTCCTCTTTTTCTTCTTCTTTGATTCTTCTTTTTATTCTTCTTTTTCTTCTTTGATTCTTTTTCGATTGTTCTTTTTATTATTCTTCTTTAAGAAGGAGGAGGAGGCAATTTTTCTTCTTCTTCTTTTTCTTCTTTATCATCATCATCTTCTTCTTCTTTTTCTTCTTTTTTCTTCTTTTTCTTCTTTTTCTCCTTCATCATCATCATCATCTTTTTCTTCTTTTTTGAGGAGGAGTAGGATGGACTATTTCATTGATGGAAAGAAACGATAAGAACGTTTTAATAGATACGAGAAAAAATAAAAAACGTTTTAATAGATTTCTAAAAATGTAGGGATTGACTTATTAATAATAACAATATCCAAGGATTAAATAAGGAGTTTTATTTGAGGGTAAAATTAGATTTTAAAAATGTTCTCTCTCATCATTTATCTATTTTTAATTGAAAAGAGGACGAAATGACTATTTCATTGACGGAGAAAAAAGATAAGAACGTTTTAATAGATTTCTAAAAATGCAGAGACTAACTTATTAATAATGACAATACTTAGGGACTAAATAGTAGATCTCCATTTCATTTAATATTATATGGATGAACGGATAGAAAAAAGCAGATTTCTCACTAATTTTAGATTCTTGACTCATCCTCAAATATGAATTTATAAAATAGAAAAATACCGGTTGATTAGTTTGGAAAACCTTTTCGATACTTAAATTGGTAATGAGCCTCTAGAAAATCTGAGAACAAAAGTAAAAGATGAAGAGAGACATAACTGAGGTGCCGGTTTTATAACCATTATTGACTAAATCCTTTTAGGATCGGGATTTCTCAAAAAATCCACCTTAGTCCTAGATTATCTCAGTAAAGGTGAGTTAAAGAGTCCAGTTGTTTTGAACATGTGATGTATGTAGGATTCTATGTCTTTTACTGATAAGCAATAATTGCACTAAAGTAGGATTCTTCAATTCTCATGATCCTATCTTAATTTCCGAAGCCCCCTCGCAAGGGATTAGGACACCATGCTTCTGTATCTGGTGGGGCTCCAGATTGCAAGGGATCTAGGGTCCATAATCTTAGTTTTGCGTCTAACATCCTAGCCGATTTGTTAATCGGAGATCTGATCTTAGGGTCCAGATCTCATCATATGAGCTCGAGTTCAGCCTACCCAATTTTATGATAGCTTTTAGTATCAAATATACCACTTAGATATTGGTGAAACAAGATTCAACATGCGAACACTTGGCAGAGGTTCGATTTGATGGGTTGATCATCAATATGTGATTGAATTCGTAAGACCCTCCATATTTGATCAGGGGAAAAAGAGTATACAAAATATGAGAAGACGGTCAGATGTCCACCAGGGATGTCTTTGGCGGAGATCCTCCGACGCTTGAATTAGATCAAGCATTATTTTCTTCTATGAGTATATGAGAGGGAAATTAATTCATTTTGGACCTTAATTCCTAAGGAAGGGAGAGCCTCTATCCGGTAGGATTCCTTAATTATGTGTAAAAAGAGAATCTCTACTTTGAGAGAGAGTTAATCTGGCGAAACTTGATAGAAGAGTGAGTTATCTCTTTAATCCAGCATCTTTTTTGCGAGGTAGGTTTTTGGGATATTTATATTCTGATTTCGTACTTTATATATCCCATCGGATTGGATATGCGGAACGCTGATCAATACTAAATCGTTGAACCCATATCTTTAGCAAGTATGTTAGGTGGGCCGTCTTTCTATATGCGCATTTAGTACCGCGGAGTGGATTAGAGGGGCCGATTATCGCATAGAGATCAGTTGACTTGCTCTAGTTTTGTCGGGTCGTATTCGGTCTGCACGACCTCCCTTAAGTTCGGTGGTCTTTATATTTATTTTTAGAGTGTGGTATGAATATTGAGGAGTCGTTCTGTGCGTTCCGAGAATTAGAGAGGTCATGGGTGCTAATGGTATGATCTTCGGTCTCTTATAAGTCCATTTTTCTTTAATTTAGTCAGATCAAATAAAAAATTAGTTATTATTATTTTTTAAATGAATAAGGCATATACGATCTTGGTTATTGCTTTTTATATATTATTAGATATAATAAAAAATGCCCAAAGGCTGTGTTACTTGTTTGATTCATTGGTGAAAGAAAATGAAGAGTGAAACATTAAAATCTCCTTTAAAAAATTGTTAAAGAATCATAAACATATATTAAAATTACTTAAAAAGTTATAGATAATATTTTAAGTGCAAGATAACAAAAGCCACAACAATATGTAAAATATTCTCATTCTAAACAAAAATACTTTAAAAAAATAATAATAAGCCCACTCTTCAGTTTACTTTATTCACCATTTAAAAAAAAAACTTGTAAAATTATTTTGAGATGAAAGAAAATAAAATTAGTTACATTTATATATTTATTAAATTATCATCAGATCTAATTCATTCAAAAACTAACTCAATAGAGAGATTAAGACAGTAGAATTCAACACACCCTTTATACTTAGAACTATATCGGAGCTCGACACATTTTCGAAAAGTTCAATATTGAAAGAAAAACTTTGATATCATATTAAATTTGGATTTGAATCATAATTAGCTCATTTCAGAAATTAACTAAAAAAGTAAGAGTGTCTAAAATTATTCCAATTTTAAATCGACGTAAATTTAATAATATTATATTATATTATATATTCTGTATGAAAATATTTATAATAAATAAATTCTAATATTAATTAAGTCATTAAATGTTGAATTTTGAGAAGTCTCAAAGTTTAATTCTTAATTTTTTATCCTCTTACAATAAAAAAAGTTTCAAAATTTGAATTTTAATTGATATTATTAATATATTTAAGAACTAATCTTTAAACACAATTTTACATTTGCTTATTATATATTATACACATCTATGAGGAACTTTTATTGATTAACTATCAATTTAAAATTTCATAATTTAAAAAAAAAATTAAATTAAACGTTGAAATGGTAGTATTTTTTTTATAGATCGTTGTTAAAATTTTAGGCATCTTCAAAACATTTAAAACGTGTACTGCTCCACGAATAAAATGTGAAATTCATGAATCTAGAAAAAATGTATAATTTTTATTTAATATTCTTAAATACAACTATTTAAATATTTTTTTATAATAACTCTGACTTATGAAAATGAAATCCTTAATATTTTCCTCGAATAATTAGGGTGAAAATTTCGTCGATTCGGTTTAAAATCAAACCGAATTAAATAAATTAAAAATTAAAATTTTAATATTTATAAAAATCAAACCAAATTGATTTTATCAGAAATCGAATCAAATTAAATCGGTCGGATTCGATTCAGTTTGATCGATTTAAATTTTTAATAAATTTTTTATTTTTTATATTTTATTTTTAATATTTTAAAATTTAATTGAAATATTTTAATTTTAATATATGATAATCTCTCTATATTATTGAAAATAATATATTATTATCACTAATCAGTTTGGTTTGATTTTTTTTGATTTTTTTTAAATTAAAATTGAACCGAACTGAAATAACTTAAATTTTTTAAATTAAAAATCAAACCGAATTGAAATGAATAAAAAATCGAATCAAAATTTTAAATTAATTCAGTTCGATCGATTTTTTTTATTTAAACTGATACTGCTGATTACTCCTACTAATAATTCATCTCAATACTCATCGGTAATATTTTAATATGTTTAAATTTTAATAATATTTTTCTTTTTTTTTATCATTAAATAAATATTAAATAATTTTTTTAATAAAAAATATAGGCTCTATAACACAAATTAAAAAAAAAATTGTATTAACTTTATTTACGTGATTATTTCATTTCATTACTCCATTTTAATTTACTAAATTAAAATCTCTTAATTTTAAATTTATTTGAAAAAAGTCCTTATAATATTATTAAATCTCAATAATATTTTTCTTATTACTAATATTTATTCATAATAAATATTTTAAAATTATTAATAAATTGTTATTACAAATATAAATTTTAATATATTTATAAAGTATTACTTTTTATATTTATCATAGATTTTCAATAAGTACTTGATTACGTTTGATATTTATAAATAATAAATTTTTAAGTTTATAAAAATATTTATTTTCACATATAAAAATAAAAAATAATTTTTAGAAAATCTCAAAAAGAATAATTTTCAGTAATTTAAAAAATGAAAGAAGTTTTTTAAATGAAAAAATATTTAAATAGTGATTATAAAAATGTTATTAATTAATTCTAAACTAATTTATTAAATTAATAATTTCAAATTTCAAATTTCAAATACTTCAACTTTATAATTTTATTGAATTAAAAATATTATAATTTAACCCAATTAATTAAATTGGAAAAGTTTAAATAAAAATTAATTTAATAATAGTAACAATAATAAAATCAAATAAATTTCGAAATAATTCCAAAAAAAATACATATTAATATCGTGCATTATCATTTTAGCTCCTTATAAACATAATGCGTTTATGTGTAGAAACTTATAAATTTAATTTTACATAAAAATGCATTAAAAAAATTTTATATTAAATATTCACATCAAAATTTTTATGCTCCAATCATATATAAATTTTAATATAAATATTTAATTTAGACGCAAGTTTTACTTTGTGATCTCTTTGTTACCGGATACTTTCGTCTTTTCCTCTTTCTTAAACCTAACATCTTCTTTCCCCTTCCCATAAAAGGCGATATGTATCAATTAACTATCGATGAAGAAGAAGATGTTGTTATCCCTGTTAAGAGCTCTAGAGATATTCCGATCGTCACTTATGATTTCTGTATGGTAGGGAGATTTCTCACACATAATCCAACACATTTTATTTGTAATGGAAACAAAAGCTCTTAGTTATCGTATAGAATTTTTTCGTAATTTTTTACATTTTGATAGTTGCTTCTCAGTCAATAAACAAGAATTGAGAGGAGACATTTTGTTAATGTAGAAGAGTAATGTTCAATGGAGGTTTACTAGTTATTATGGGTTTCTGGAATCGCAACGACGACGTCAGTCTTGGAATCTTATTCGAGCTTTATCTCGTAGAAACCCTTTCCCGTGACTTTGTTAAGGAGATTTTAATGATTTATGCTTGAGAAATGAGAAAGGAGGAGCGTATTTGTGAAATTATCTTATGCAGGGGTTTAGACAGGCACTTGAGAAGCATTTTTATCAAATTATCTTATGCAGCGGTTTACTTTTAAATGATTTTAAATTTTTGTTAGACTTTAGAACTGATATTTTTGTTAGACGAGTTCGTCGTAATGCTACTCTAGCTGCTCATACTTTGCCTAAAGAATCTATTAGG
Organism: Manihot esculenta; assembly: GCF_001659605.2. Taxonomy (NCBI): domain Eukaryota; kingdom Viridiplantae; phylum Streptophyta; class Magnoliopsida; order Malpighiales; family Euphorbiaceae; genus Manihot; species Manihot esculenta. The sequence continues at coordinate 12,876,293 of NC_035178.2, forward strand.
TATAATCATCTCTCTATTTGGGATAATATCTCTGTTTGTTTGATGGAATTTTATTAATACAATAAGTGGTTGTACTTTTAAAAAAATATTTAATTTAAAAAGTATTAAATATGTGAGCTGAGTAAATATACAATTAACTCATTAGCATATTAAATTACTAAATTATTATCATATAAGTAAATAAAATATTAAAAAAATTATGAATAATAATTACATTAAAGAATTTTAATATTATGTAAAAATAATAAAATTAAAATACAAAAAATAATTATAATTAAAATATTAAATTAAAAAAATTATATCATAAACCTACCTAGTACGAGAATTTCTATAGTATAATTTATTATAGAAAATGTTAAAGAATTTAATACTATATAAGATTCGCTTAAAGTAGACGGTGAGCTATTATCATAATATTAGGTTACGTAGCAAAAATCTGATAAACCAATATGCAGTCTCATCTGTAAAAAGGAAGACCGGACGACTATGGTACCCGAATACAAAGAGAAAAGGAGACTCAGGTACTTTAAAACAGATCGACCTCAGGTTAGATAAAACTCGCCCTCATAACTTCAAGCGAGGCTCCATAAGAAAGTTACTGTTAACAATTACAATCTAGTAGATCCCCTTCACGCTTGCGATCACGTGATTCCCCACCAATTAGCCAGTAAAGATCCTTTACCAACGAGCCGACCATATCATCGCCAGATTATCAGAAAATATTATATTCATACCCACCTTCTTATAGTATAAAAGGAGGATGATCATAAAGGCAAATGTATCTTATTTTGGAATACAACTCAAGTTCTAAGCAATTCATTACATTCTCTTTATTTTTCAGTATACTGACTTGAGCATCAGAGTGACTACCGTGGGAATCCATCACCACCTCACATTCTCTTCTTTTTAGGTTTAGCCAATCACAGTATAACTCCGTTTCAACCATGTCATCATTTTATTTTTAGCAACATCATTTAATTCCATTGCCGGAAAATCCATTTAATTCTCTCTGTTTATTTAGATTAAAATTGGTCTCTTATCCCTTTTCTCTCAAAAAGAAATCTCTCTTTTATCTTTAAAAATGGTCGACAGTTCACGAGCTGCTGCTAAGGTTGCTACCAATGAGGATGTTATCATTTCTTTCACTCCTAGTAGTGGACAAAATACACCCCCTATTATCAACGAGGCAAATTTCAACTATCTAAGCATCGAACAAATGCTCCAATACGTCAAAAGATTGCAGGTTATTTTCAAGCAATACAAAAATTAGGAAGAGGCATCACTCATGGCTCCCATAGAGAGGGAGGAAGTTTTCATAGAGACCTCAAAAACTCGGACAGAGGCAATCCAAACTCAGTCCAAATGGAAGGACAAGTTTGAGAAAGAGGAGCCATCAGATGATATTCCCAAGGAAGTAGGATGGAAGCTGGTATGGGCTACCCAAAGGTGCTAGGAAGGATGAGAAGAAAATAAAAGGACGGATCAGAAGTAAGGCCAAAAGCTGGAGAAGTAAGGATATGAGGAAAACCACAGAAGTTATTCGGTCTCCCAAGAAAGGAATGGTTGAGGTAAGTATACGGAATATATCCTATTAAACAATTTATGAACGCATATTCTAATGTGGATTAGGAAAAAAGACAAGAAGATTAGGTGGCTTCTCGAGCTCAATCCTAACAAAGCCAAAAAATGAGACAAGACCAGGTACTGTCATTTTCATGAAGACCACGAACATACAACGGAGGAGTGTCGGCACCTGAAAGACGAGATTGAGAGGTTAATAAGGAATGACACACTTTGAAAGTTCATCAGCAAGAGTAGAAGAGATAAGAGACCCGAGTGCGAGGTAATAATTTCCAAAACTACCCCTGAGAGTGAACCTGTGGGGGTTACTCATGTCTTTGCAGGAGGACTGAGTGTTAATAAAGATGACAATAAGGAGAATATCACAGATGTCTAGCTCCTGAGTCAAACTCCGAGTCTTGAAAATGGTCAAGCTAGATGACCGAGTCTTTTATTTTATCCTTAGAAAAATGTTTGTGATTTATAGTAATGTTATAAAACTATGATGCATTCTTCAAGCTCCCTTTTTTGATAGAAAGATCAGATTTGTTGGATGGATAAAATTGTGGAGACAAAATAAAGGCTACAAGGCATTCGCCATACCATAATCCGGGCATAAGTCCGTAGAAACACATTAAAAAAAACGGCCACATGGCCATCCAAGTATGGATCCCGCACAATAAGGCATCTTATGCTAGGCCATAAGGCATTTACCAGCCCATAATCCGAGCGTTGGTCCGTGGAAACACATTAAAAAAAAATGGCAACATGGCCATTCAGGCATGGGTCCCGTATAATAAGACATCTTATGCCAAGCCACAAGGCATTTACCAAGCCATAATCCGAGTGTTGGTCCACAAAAACACATTAAAGAAAATGATCACATGGCCATCTAGACATGAGTCCCGCATAATAAGGCATCTCATGCCAGACCATAATTCATGCATTGGTTCGCGAAAACACATTAAAAAAAAAAACAGCCACATGGCCGTCCAGGCATGGGTCTAACATAATAAGGCATCTCATGTCAGGCCATAATCCAGACATTGATCCTCGTAAACACATTAAAATAAATGGGCACATGGTCATTCGAGCATAGATCCCACATAATAAGGCATCTCATGCCAGGCCACAAGGAATTTGTCAGGCCATAATTCGAGTGTTGATCTACGGAAACACATTCATAAAACGACCATAAGGCCATTTGGCCACGGGTCTCGTATATACTCCGGGCATGGGTCCGCACATAATCTGAGTGCTGGTCCGGAAAACAAATTTATAAAAGGCTACAAGACTATCCGGGCATGGGTCTCTCACAATAAGGTATTCGATGCTAGGCCACAAGGCGAGTATATGCCAGGCTAGAAGACTGGATGTTAGTCCCAAGAAGTTTTTAAGGCATTTGATGCCAGGCCGACCTACCGGGTGTTAGCCCCACTTCATGAGAAGTTTCTAAGGCATTGAATGCCAAGCTTCAAGGTGGATACACGTCAAGCCAACCTACTGAGTGTTAGTCCCGCTTCATAAGAAGTTTCTAAAGTATTAAATGCTAGGCCTGAAGGTGAGTATACGCCAGGCCAGGAGATTGAGCGTTAGCCCCACTTACAAGAAGTTTCTAAGACGTTTGATGCCGGGCCGCAAGGCGGGTATATGCTAGGCCAATCTACGGGACGATTAGTCACACTTCATGAGAAGGTTCAAAGGCATTTCATGCTAAGCCGCAAGGCAAGTACATGTTAGGCCGACCTATAGGGCATTAGGCCCACTTCATGAGAAGTTTCTAAGAGCCAAACCTCAAGGTGGGTATATGCCAGGCTAGGAGACCGGGTGTTAGTCCCGATAAGTTTCTAAGATGTTTGATGCCAGACCACAAGGCAGATATAAGCCAAGCCGACCTACCGCGCATTAGTCCCGCTTCATGAGAAGTTTCTAAGGCATTGAATGCTAGGCCTCAAGGCGGGTATATGCCAAGCCAACCTACCTGGCATTAGTCTTGCTCACAAGAAGTTTCTAAGGCATTGAATACTAGACCGCAATGTGGATATATGCCAGGCCGACCTACCGGGTGATAATCCCACTTCATGAGAAGTTTATAAAGCATTTGACGCTAAGGAGCTCGTAAGGGCTAGAAAAATCCCTGGAAGCTCGCAAAGGCATTTGATGCTAGAAAGTTCGTCAAGGCTAGAGAAAGGTTGAAAGCTTGCAAGGGCTGAAAAATACCCAAAAACTTATCAAGGCATTATTATATCACTCGGATCAATTTTTGTTGAGACAAGATTTTAAACCTGACAGGTCGGCAGAGCAAGCAAGGATATCATGCGCTCAGTCCGAACAAACAAGCCACATGACTCAGATTATGAAAACAACTATCACTTTCGAATATAAAGAATTAAAGACCAGTGGAGAGACCTCTAATGCTACATGAGACTCGCCCAAAGTAGGCAGTGAACTGTCACTATAAGACTGGGCCACGTGCAAGAATCTGATAAACTAATACGCAGATCCATCCGTAAAAAGGAAGGTATAGACAATCATGGTGCTCGGATCTAAAAAAAAAAGGGACCCAGGCACTTTAGAATAGATTGGCCTCAGGTCGGACAAGACTCGCTCTCATAACTTCAAGGCAATACTCCATAAGAAACTTACTGTTAACAATTACAATATAGCATATCCTCTTCACGCCTTCGATTACGGGATTTCTGATCAATTAGCCGGTGAAAATCCTTTACTAACGAGCCGGCTACATCATTGCCAGATTATTAAAAAATACTATATTTATACTCACCTTCTTATAGTATAAAAGGAGGACGATCACAGAAAAAAAGTACGCTATTCTGGAACACTACTCAAGTTTTAAGCAATTTATTGCATTCTCTCCATTGTTTAGTGTAATGACTTGAGTGTCGGAGTGCAGTCGTAGGCATCCACCACCACCTCACATTCTCTTTCTTTCAGATTTAATCAATCACAATACAGTTTCATTTCGACCACATTATTCTTTTATTTTCAGTAGCATAAAACTTATCTTTTTAATTTTTTTTAAATAAATAAAAAAGTATTTTTTTTAATTAGAAAATTACTATTGCGAGTTATGAACTTTCGTCTAAAATAAAATTAAGATTAAAAACTAATTAAAATGAGTTATTAAAATGAAATAATCAATTAAATTGAGGGATGATTAGTGTAATCAATCCATTTAAAGCATGTAAAACTTAATAAATAAATTAATTAAAAAGTTTAACAGCTTAGGAATGTTTATTTGGAAATAAAATGTGGATAAGGCCCAAAAGCAAAGAGAGAAGAAAAAATCTTGTGCGTGATGGAAGTGAAGCTGAGCCAGAAAACACGTCTCTCTCTCCCTCTTCCCAATCCAACATCAACAAATTTTCTATCTTTCCCTCATGGGTACCTTCTTCTTTCCTTTCCTTTTCACCATTAATGCTGTTCCACATTGCTGACCTTAATCACCTTTTGTTTTTGTTAACTTGAATGTGGCAGTTGCTGTTTGAAATCGGGGATCAACATCAAGTTATCTACGAAGAAGCATTTTAAAGGTCTTTCAGAGGTACCCTCTTTCTCTTTTTTCTCTGGTTGGGTAGAAAAAGTTGCAAAAGGAAATGAGTTCTGTTCACTTTTCGATTCTGTTGTCACTGTCAACTGTGCTTTTCTGAGGCTTGTTTCCGGTAAGACATGGCAATTTTTTGGGTTTCAGAGCCGTAGATTTCATGTTGTGGAGATTTCAAAGCCAAAGGTTCTATGCTCCAACAAGCACTACTTGATTCATGTGGTCAAAAGGTACAATCCAATGCTTGGTTTTTCATATATATATATATATATATATATGCTCAGTTGATCGATATGTATAAAATTTGACTAAGCAGGCTTATAATTCTTAGAATATTTGCTAGTTGCAGCCTGCAGGAAGTATTCTGTCTATTATTCTCAAGGAAAATTCTTACCTGGACCCAAATAACAAACACAGGAAAGTGGGTTCCATCTAATTTTTTTGTATGGAGGACTCCGTGACTGTTTTTAATCGATAGTGGACCGGGTCCAGATAAGTTTTTTCTATTTTTAGAACCGTTGAGTATCAAGGAGTTGTTTTCTGGGGTAAAATGTGGAAACCTTAAACTAATGTCTTGATTTTTGAACGATCTTACTTTCAATTTCTAGTTTTTTTTTTTCCTTTTTAATTGGATGTGAATGTTGGATATATGCATAAATTTGTCAAATTAAGATATCAATAGTATGTAGGTGGCATGCTGTTGAACTTGTAATCCTGCGATTCTACAATATTGGAATATTGGCTTATTTGTTCTAAAAATTTTTGTTGCCAGGGGTGAAACATTTAATTCAATTTCAAGGCTGTATGGGGTGTCTATTCCTTCACTTGCAGCTGCTAATGAAAATGTATTGGATGCTGACCTTCTTCTTAAAGGCCAGCTCCTTTACATTCCTGCTTTTGCCACCACAGACACTCAAATGGTGAGTTGAATTTTGTCATAATTCATAGACATCATTTTAGTTAATCTTAGTTCTGAGAGTTCAGCTCCCATTGTTATATCAATGAATTAGTTGAGCTCGCTAAGCTTTTTGCCTCATTCAAATTTGGCTTGTTTTGCCATAAAAGCTATGCTCTTTATAGCAATTTATTTCCAGTGAAGTATTTCAATTTTTTATGTTTCTTTTTACATTTTTGCAATGGTATTATAGTTACAGAAGCTTGACAGAAGAGTTTATAATAACAAAACTCTTTGAGTAATCAGCATGCTGCATATGCTGATTTGTAAAGTTAACAAAATTAAATTTATAACAGAGTTGTTCAGTATTAGAAAGCTGACTCTAAAGGAAGAGGACAAATGTAACTGACCCCCTATTACTGTATTAAAGCTAGTTGAATAGATGTGTAGACTTGGATACATTTTTCAAAATATAGATGAAACTGGTTTGGATGCTACAGTGTGATTAACTGGCCTCTTAGTTGTAATCTATTCTTTGTTGCTTATGACTTTTCAATATAAATGTTAACTACAAATGAAAAGTATTTATTAAGTTTTATATGTGATGTCAATATTTGTCTAAGTAGGTAGGTCACTAAATTTATTCTTCTTGGCATACAATTCAAGGTGAGCCTTGAGTGACCTGTAGTGCATTCTTCTTCTTGTCCCTTTATACAATACGGCTATGCATCATCTTGACACAAAGTTTAGTGTATAAATTGAAAAAATAAAAGTTTTTATTGGGATTGCGTGTTTTTTGTTTCATGATATTACCATATTTTGATGAAAGTTATAATACAAAATATTTTACTAGTGCAATTTTAACTTTATGAATCATGATTGGTTCTGATTCATGTTTACTTGAGCATCATAAAATTACATTCTTTTAGATTATGCGTAGTTATAGCTTGTTGAGGCGCTCATTATATGCGTTTTATTCAGTATCAGATCAAGAAACGTAGATTTCCTAGCTTTAGCCATCAAGGAAGACTCAAAGGTTCTCTGAACATCTTGGGTGGGGTTTTGAACCAAAAGTCCTTTGTCATGCTAACTACCCATGCTTTGCCACATGTAAGAAATTATCTAAAACATTTATTTTTTTCATATTACCTTTCTAGTATCATTTTAGTTTTATGTTCCAAGATCTTTTGTCTTGTAAATTCATTAATAGTAGTGACCTCAACAAGCGTATCCACTCGATTATCAGGCTAAATCCACTGGTTATTTTCTAGTTCTGGTTCCTCTTATTGCATTTTGCATCAGATGCATAGTTGGTGCCTTCCACACTGGAGTTTTTAGAGATACGAGACAACAAACTTTGGATAAATCAAGGAGTCATGATGGGCCCAGGGGTATGCGATGGAAATATGCCCTGAGTGATATTGAGGATCCTAAACTTGACCCTGGATCAAGTATAGAATCCAATGTAAGTACTTTAATGTGCTTTTTATATCATTTGCTTCTTCCTTTAATACTTCAAAGTTCAAAGTATGTCAAATTATGGACATTATGCATCAATAAGGCTGGGATTTGATGTACACCTAAATCTCCAGTATTTTGGAGACTTTGTTGAGTGCACCAATTTCAAAGTGATGATTTCAAGCCTCAAGCATCAACCATCTTGATTGCCACTTATGGGGAGTGTTGAGGAGAGTCCCACATTTGAAGAAGTCATAAATTCTAAAGGGTATATAAAGGTCAAGAGCCAACTACTAACTGGTTAGTTCTAACCTTTCAGCAATGGTTGGTCTGTAGCTCAAGTGAGCCCAATTTTCACTTCATAAAGTCTTGCCTCTTGCTCATTCTTTCACCTCCACACTTTAATTCAAAATCTAACACGCCGTATGACCATATTTTGTTGAGTTGAGTGCTCCTAGGTAAAGTAAAAGTCTTAAGTGGCTTGGATAAAAAACAGTAGCATTTGAGAAACTGAACTATCTCAGGGCATATAGGTTATGTGTCACTACCCAACTTTGTGGGCCGAACCGGCACTAAGACTTGGGCCGGCATAAGGCCCTCAGAGCCCGTAATAAGCCTCAAATTACATCAACCCAAAATTTGGCCCAAAAGAAAAGTCCAAAAATTAAGAAATTAAACGACAAAGTTTCTGGACATACCAACAAGGAGAAAACGCACCCGACCTACATGGGAATAAAACTCAACAACTTGGAGAGCTCAGCTCGCCCACACAATCCACAACATTCTCAAATAATTAAAATAATAATAATATCATAGGGAGCTCAGCTCTCCAAGAGAAATCTAAAATCACAAGAAAATATTAGTTAAAATAAGATTTCTACAACCTAGAGGATACTCTCAATAGTCACTGTGAAGTTCTAAAGTTAAAATTTCAAATATCAAAATATAATAAAAATGTGGATAGTCCTGCTAAAAAAATTTGCAGGTTGATTCTCAAAGAAATTCACCTGTTTTCTGGAGAAAAAAAAAACTTGAATAGGGTGAGTGTTCTACTCAATGAGTATGAATATAAATTATAATCATAAATCCTATAACTATCTAATACTAATGCAATCCTATTGATGAAAATGCATCAATCAATTAGTCATACAATCTGCATAAGAGGATAAATTGGAGCTACTCACGCACCCATCCAAAAATAAATATTGGGAGTCGATCCCATATCTTGGCTCTCTCAATCCAATATGTCCACTTAAGCAATTCTGCAGGAGTCAGCGAAATATAGCACCGTACCTACCTTGCAGTGGCGAGAGTCAGTGAAATATAGCGTCGTACCTACTCCATCTATCCATATACTCAGGAGTCAATAAGATAATGCGCCTTATCTATCCCGGAATCCACATCCATCCATCTATATATACATATATAAAAGCTCCAATTTATCTCCAAGGCAGCACAACATAAAATAAATAATGCAAAGAGCAGAGGGTACTCCTAACATATCAATTAGGTACATGCTATAAGTAATGTATAACCATGTTAGATAAATATAAATATTATTGAATTTACAAAGATATCCAACTCACAAAATAGGGTGACTCATCGTTTAGCGGTTTTGCTGGGAAAAAGATGGTTGATTCAGATTACTTATATAAAACCATCACAAGATTATAAACAACGGACTACAAGCAAATAAATAACTGACAAAGACCTTCTAAGTTTATGATGAAATTCCACTAGAGTTTCCCTTATATCTAGGATCTAACCTCTCTGCAAAATAAATGCAATTTGTCTATCTCCACAAGCACAATGGCTTTAGGCCCGCAACACAAAAATATATTACTCATCCGGCGTTTACCAAAACTATCCAATTACTGCGTCTTATAAACTTTGCTCATGTACCTTAACATTTCCACAGTCCGATAAAATAGTAAAAGCTCTTTGAAAATTCTATCAATATTCTCTAGAGTTCTCAATAATGGTACCTTATTATAACAATTGATTTATTTGATTATATTCTACTAAGATATTTAATAATGTATCAACTTAAACATTGACATTATGGTAAAGATGACAATTTTGAGTTCGGACTTACCAAAGCCAATTCTGACACCTGAAACGCGTCTAGGACGTCTGAAAATGGTGGAAAGGACTATAATATTGATGTCTTTTGGAGGTCAATTCCGGAACTCATACGTTCAGACTAAAATTGCAGTTCTGAACACCGATAGAATTTCTCCAAAATGAAGGTACCTGCACGAAGCCCATTGCACTACGAGTAAGAATATAATTTTATTTTATGAAAAACACGACTCTAAGAGCCTCAAAACTCACCGCCAAGCTTATGGGTCTAAAATTTTTTGGTGTTGAAAAATTATGAAATTGGTGTCTACACGAAGCTCTCAACTAGTATAATATGCTGATGGCTTCAGATTTTCGATAGGATGTCTAGTATGGGAGAAATCTTAGAGAGAAGGTAAAAGGATCATAAACTTTGGATACTTGATTCGTGTAAACCAAGCCACTATTGTGGACAATCTTGGTATCTATGTGAAACTCGTAAGGAGAGAAATCTAACGAGACCAATTTTGCTTGAAATTGTGGTCAGGAGAGGAGAAATCGAAGAGAGAGAGGGATGGTAAAGAGAAGAAGAAAAAAGGAAAATGGAGAAGAGAAGGACGTAAAAAAACTTGTGTAAGTCCGAAAAAATTTTTAGAACATTAAAATAATTTAAAAACTTTAAAACTTTTACCAATAATAAAAATGAAATAATTAAAGAAAATTCGGATTGTTACATTATGATTGGGAGGTTTAGAGTGGGACTGTTACTCTTCTGGATTAACAATAGTAGGAGTCAAAAGTCTTCTTTGATGAAAACTAAAAAAGATGATTTGGACAATATTAAGAGCAGAACCCCAGACCTTTCTCCAGTTATGTTGATGTGTTTGTGGTCATTCCATGCATTAGTGTATTATCATTGTAGCCTTTGTTGAGCACAAAGTCATCCAAAGAAAGAAGCATTCTTTAAACAACACAAAGGAGCGAGATAATCATGCCATTTTTTAATTCAAATGGACACTCCAGAGTGGTGTAGGTGTTTGAGCTCAGAACTGGAGTTTATTAACTCCAGTTCTTCCTCTTTCAGCTTCCCAATGAAAAGGAGGTGACAGTTGTGGAGGAACCATGTGAAAGGGTGAAAAGCATTCTAGACTTCAAAAATAATGAATGAATTTGCTGACATAATAAGTGGATGAATTCATAGTTTCTTTCTTTGAAGATGCCAGTTTACTTGTCCAATATGGAGCTCAAGATTTTGATTGTTATAGAATCTCTCTTGTCCTTAGATTTTTTTTTTCCCTTTTTGGGGTGTTTTTGGAATGGATAGTTCATCTTCTCATGTTTTTTGCTTTAACCATTTGAGTCCCTTTTTCCTGCTTAATTGGGTGTCAGACTTTGTTCCATCCTAATGATTCGTTTGTTTCCCATCATATGACGTGTCACACGAGTTTGATGGCCGTCTGGACAGAAAATCCACAAGACATATTAGCGGCATGAAATATGTGTTCCTGCTGCATTATCTTTTTCTTGATAAATTATACTGAGTCCATTTTTCAAAATACAGTAAAATCTAAGAACTCAGTTTTTCATGTATTACATTCTACAATTTTGTTAAGAAAACATGTCTTTCTGTTTCCGTCAAATATATACAGAAATTTAAATGTCTCAAACAGATGTTCTGAGCTTTCAAATTCTTTTACCTTATAAATCATATATAGTAAGTGAATGTTGAAGCAAAAAAAAAATTTGAGAAAAAAAACAGATTCTAGAATTCAGCATGTTAGACTTGCTGTAATGATTTTTATTGTGCAGAATACTTCTGAGGATCAAGAGCAAAATTTATATGAAGATATGTCTCGTGCTTACAGCAAACTTGAACATGATTATGAAAAGTTTCTATCAGAATGTGGAATGAGCAAATGGGGATACCGTCGAGGAGGCTTTCGTCGATGAGGGCACTATAGTCTTTGGAATGAAGGTCATCTGCAGAAACTGAATGCCTTTGTACAGAGTAAATTTATTTTCATTGCCTTTTCTTCCCTCATATGTATATATAATGGTTGAATTATTTAAATTGTGTTGAGGTTTAGGATTATTTTTATTAAAGGTGTTTACATAATAATCTTCTGTTCAAAGAAATGATTCATCGAAATAATAAGCCACCATTAGGCCAGCAAAGCCTCGATTCAAGATTTAGGTGCCTATACATCAATTATCCTCTATTTTAGGGAATGAGTAATGAACATGAACTGATGCTTGCTGCAAATTCTGGCCGCCCTAGTTCAATTTCTGAGTTTTGCTAGATTTAGTAAAAGGGAGAACTTGCTGAATTAAAATTTATTTTCTTGTACTGCCATTACAGTCTGCATATCCTCTGCCAAGTGGTATCATTCTTCTGGTTTTTTCATCTCAATTTTCAATATGATAGATGAATGGGTTTTTATGTGTAACAAGACAAGATAAGGAATAATTGAGTAATTTCAGTGTATTTTCTCTATTGAATTAAGTGTGTGTATATATAAATTACAAAGTCTTGTTAAGATAACTCCTAATAATCCTTTATCAATTAATAGTCTATAATTATGTAATTTCCTTTAATTATGTACATATTATGTTCACACATTAACACTCCCCTCAAGTTAGAGCATAGATATTTATAATGCGCAACTTGTTAGAAAGATATTATATTTGAAGCCCATTTAAAACTTTGGTGAGTAAATCATCCAATTACTCTTCTATCTTCACACAACTTGTGGAGATTAAATTTTCTTGAATCTTCTTACAGATGAAATGACAATCAACTTTAATATGCTTAGTTCGTTTATGGTATACTGGATTGGAAGCAATGTCAAGAGCAGTCTGATTATCATACTAAAGTTTCGCAGGTGATGCAACATTTATACCAACTTCTTTCGGCAGATGATTTATCCACAGAATTTCATAAGTGGATTGAGCCATAGCCCTTTATTATAATTCGGTACTGAATTTGGATATCACATTTTGCTTCTTACTTTTTCAAGATACTAGATTTTCAAGACAAATACACAGTAGCCTGTAGTCGATCTTTTATCACTTTTGGATGTCGCCCAATCAATATCAAAAAAAATACTCAAATGCAGTATGCCCATGATCACTATAGAGTATATCGAGTCCAAGGGTTCTTTTAGATAACATAGAATTTATTCTAGAGCGGCCTAATGTTTCACCGTAAGTGCAGACATGAACTGGCTTACAACGCTTACTGTAAAAGTGCAAAAGCAATATCTAGCTGAGTCATCACCATAAGGTAGTTTAGCTTTCTAACCAACTTTTATACCTCTCTGGATCATCATAAGGGTCTTCGTCATTCTTTGTGAGACATATATTAGGAATTATTGGTGTGCTATAGGGTTTAGCTCCCGTCTTCCCAGTTTCTGCAAGTCAAGGATGTACTGTATATCCTTTGAGATAAGGAAATTTCCTTTTTATTCTTCAAGACTTCAACTCCCAAGAAATACTTAAGCTGACCCAAGTCTTTGGTATGAAAACTCACATGCAAATAGTTTTTGAGAGAAGAGATCCCTATTATCATTTCCTGTAATAACAATGTCATCAACATACATAACAAGGAAAATAATACTAGTATCTGAATTTCTATAGAAAACTGAATGCTTACACTTGTCTTTTTTCAACCCAAATTTTAAACAATTTCACGAAACTTGCCAAACCATGCACGAGGACTCTGCTTCAAATCATACAAAGATTTCTTCAAAAAGCGGACTTTTCCATACTTTTCCTGAGCAACAAACTCTAGTGTTTACTCCATATGCACTTCCTCTTAGAGATCACCATGTAAAAATACATTCTTGATATCTAACTGGTGTAAAGACCAATGTTGAGAAGCAGCTAGGGAGATGAACAAATGAAACAAGGTCATTTTTGCCACAGGAGAAAAAGTCTCAGAATAGTCAACGTTACAGGTTTGTACATAATCTTTGGCGGTAAGACGGACCTTAAGCCTCACTATGGAACCATCTGGATTAACTTTGTTGGTAAAAACTCATTTACAGCCCACAACCTTCTTGCCAAAGGGTAAATCAACTAGTTTTCAAGTATGATTTTCATCTAGATCTTTGATTTTCTCAAATATTGCATCACGCTATTTAGAATGGGCCAGGGCCTCTTTAACTGTCTAAAGCAAAGAAATGGAATCTAGAAAGATAATTAAGGAGGTAGGAGACAGGTGATCATACAACATAGAGTTAGCAACAAAATAGGTAGACCTACACTATCGTTTACCTTTACGAAGACTAATGGAGAGGTTAAGGTCACTCAGTGGTGAATCCGATAGCAAAGAAGATTCTGGTGCAGGACATGTATCATCAGGTACTGGTCTCCGAGAGTAAACTTGAACAACTGACGGTTTAACAGGAGGCTGAATACTAGGAGGAATGTTATCGTCAGATTGTGCAGCAAAAGGCATACTCGAAGAGTTTCCACCACCAGATATGATTCTATAAATGAATCACTCATTGTCCTCCTCTTGACTAGTAAAGATTTATGCAACAAGATAAAAAGGAATTTGCTTGGAAAAGGCTACATCTGTTGAGATTAGATCTTTATTGAGGTATGGAAAGTAACATCGATATCCTTTCTGAAGGCGAGAATATCCCAAAAATATACACTTTAAAGTTTTAGGATCAAGTTTAGTCACATGAGGTCTAACATCCTAGACATAGTAAGTGCTACTAAAAAGTTGTGATTCCAAAGGAAATAATAGTTTATTAGGAAATCAAATAATTAAGGAGATGGACATATGCGACTAATGAGAAAGTATGCAGTAGAGACAACATTGACCCAAAATTACTTGGGAACTTGCATTTGAAACAATAGAGCTCGAGCAATCTCAAGGAGATGTCGATTCTTCCTTTCAGCTACGCCATTTTGAGCAGGTGTATCAACACATGATGATTGGTGAAGAATACTATGTTAAGTCATATAAGCCTAGAATGATTCTGACATATATTCTTTAACATTGTCGCTTCGCAAAATTTATACAAAAACATTAAATTGACTCTTGATCTTTACAAGTGATTTACATGACTATTTATACACAAAGAATTATAACTAAACAGGAAGCAAATAATCAAAGAATAATTATAGAGATAATTAAGAATCTTAATCAAATCAAATAATATACCTATAATCTGTAAATAAGTCAACACTCCCGCTCAAGTTGGTGCATAGTTGTCACATATGTCCATCTTGTAAATCAGATTATGGTAGATCTTATCATTTACTAACACATCTGCAAGTTGCCTAGTAGAAGTCACATGAACTAAGTTCAAGATACCGTCTATTAATTTTTCTTTAATGAAGTGTTGTTCAATCTCAATGTGTTTCATTCGGTCATGTTAGACTGGATTTTGTGATATACTGATGGCTGCTTTGTTATCACAATATAAAGTTATCTTATTTCTCAGCCAACCTCAGCTCCTCCAATAACTTCTACAACTATAGAAGTTCACACACACCTTAGGCCATTGCTATATTCTATTTTAGCACTTGACCGAGTAACAGCACTTTGTTTTTTATTCCTCCAAGTGACAAGGATCTCTCCCACAATTGTGCAGTAGCCAGAGGTGGAGGAGATCTTACCCAATCTGCATTTGTAAAAGTTTCAACTCAGAGGTGACCATGTTTGGAGTAAAGAAGCTCTTTCCCTGGTGCAAATTTTAGGTTTCTCAAGATGTGAAGTATAGCTTGCATATGAGTCTCGCGAGGGTCATGCATGAATTGGCTGACTAAGCTAACAGTATGGACTATATTCGATTGAGTGTGTGAGAGATAAATCAACATCCCTACCAATCTCTAGTATCTTCCAATATCTACGGACTCACCAGTTCCTGCTTGCATCTTGTGAACTTTCAATAGGAGATTCTGCTGGTTTACACTCCAACATATCATTTTCTTCTAAAAGATTCAGAATGTACTTTGTTTGAGAGATGAAGATTTCTTTTTCTGATCTAACCACCTCAATACGTAGGAAATATTGTAGCTTTTCTAGATCTTTGATTTCAAATTCTTGATCCAACAACCTTTTTAGTCAAGTCATTTCCTCTTTGTCATTAATTGTCACCACTATATCAACATACACAATAGGAAGAGTGATCTATATTTAATAAACAGAGTGTGATTATCATTGCTCTGTTGGTAACCAAAGGACATCATGGCTTTGCTAAACCTATCAAACCAAGCTCTGGGAGATTATTTTAACCCATACCAAGCCTTTTTTAATTTGTACACCTTTCCTTGTGTCTTCTCACCAGCGAACCCAGGAGAGATTTTCATGAGCACTTCTTCTCCTTAATCTCTATAGAGGAAAGCATTATTCACATCAAACTGTTGTAAGTCTCGGTCCAAGTTGGTTGTACAAGATAATAGGACTATAATTGAGTTCACTTTTGCAACTAGGGCAAATATCTCTTGATAATCCACTCCATAGGTCTGGGTGAATCCTTTAGCAACCAATCTAGCCTTAAACTATTCAATTGTGCCAGCAGCTTTGTGTTTCACTGTGAACACCCACTTACAGCCAACAAGTTTTTTCCCAGGTGGGAGAGTGATAAGCTTCTAGGTCTTATTTTTTGCTAGTACTTTTATCTCTTCAATCATTACTCCCTTCCTTTTAGAATCTATAAGAGCATCCTTCCAATCTTGTGGAATAGATAAAGAGGAAATAGATAAGACAAAGGCTCTATAGGAAGGAGACAAGGATTCATAAGAAACAAGGTTAGAAATAGGGTATTTAGTACAAGATCTAACCCCTTTTCTTTGTGCAATAGATTTATCTAAATCATTGGAACTTTCATGAGTTGGTGAGTCCACAACTCACCAGAAGAAGATCCTTGACTCCGAGTGGACTGCATAATGGCTTTTTCTACCTTGTCTCTCCTCGAATACCTCCTCAAATCTGACTTGTCCAAATATTCAATTCTCTCCCCCTGATTGGACATCTCTCCCTGTCTACTAGAATTCGAACTCTCTAGCTAAACCATATCATTTAAAATCACAGAATTCAGGATTACCTTTTTTTGCTCATTATTCTCTCTCTGAAGAAGTGAGTGGGTGGTATTGAAATAGGGTTCAATTTCTTGAAAAGTAACATCCACATTGACAAATTATTTTCTAAATGAAGGGTGATAACACCTTTATCACTTCTATGTCGGAGAATACCTAACAAACACACATTTAAGGGTCTTAGAGTTCAACTTTCCCGCCGTCCTAGTATGGACAAAACAAACACACTCAAATACTTTTGGTGGAACAATATATGAATTCTTTCCTTGTAGAATCTCCAAAGGACTCATAAAGTCAAGGGCCTTGAAGGGCATTCTATTGATAAGATAAGCAGATACAATGACTGTATCTCCCCAATATGCTTTGGGTAGGTTCATGGTGAACATAAAAGATCGAGCTACCTTCAATAGATGTATGTTTTTCCTTTCAGCAATGCCATTTTAAGCACTAGTACAAGGACAATTTGTCTGGTATACTATCCCATTGGTTTTCAAATAAGTAGAAAACCTACTATCCATGGATTCTCTTCCATTGTCAGTTCTCAAAATTTTCACCTTAGTATCAAATTGAGTACAAATCATCTTGTGAAAGAATTGAAAACAAGAAAAGGCATCACTTTTAGCTTTAATCAAATAGACCCAAGTCATTTGAGTGCAACAATCAATAAGGTGACAAACCATGGATTACCAGATAAGGAGACAATTTGAGTAAGCCTCCAAACATCATTATAAATAGTCACAAATGGAATTTGGCTTTTATTATGACTCAAAGGATAAGAGGTTTTAGTGTGTTTAGCATGCTCACAATCATCACAAAATAAATAACCAAACTGAGTACTAGCAAACAAATTAAAATAAAGTTTTTCTAAGATAAAAAATGATGAATGCTTTAACCGTCTGTGCCACTGTAATATTTCCTTATCCTTTTTTCCTTCAAAACAGGCTTAAGATATCGGAGAACTTGGATCACCTTCCAACATGTATAAGCCATCATGTAGTCTACCATTGCCAATCCTCTTTCATGTAAGAAGGTCCCGAATAATACAATGATCAGAAAAGAATTCAATTTTACAGTTAAAAGCATTGGTGATAGCACTGACTGATAAAAGATTGATGGAAAAATGGGGAACATAAATGACAGATGATAATTTAATATTGGATGCACAAATAACAGAATATGTTCTGAATATGAGAGTAAATGAGTCATCGGTAATTCTGACACTATCTTTGGTTAGAAAAGGAAAAT